>NW_024012090.1:0-1013 GCF_000499745.2 Eimeria mitis | reverse complement strand
GTACATAGTATATATATCTATTCTATATCTACTATATATACATATATATATATATATATATATATATATAATAAATACATAAATATATATTTATATATATAAATATAAATAAATAAATAAATATAAATTGTGGTGTATGTGCAGGTGTTGTCTCCGCCTCTAACAAAGAAGGCGACGGAGGAGTTTATTGATAGGGTTTTGGGTGGGGCCCAGCTGCAGCAGAAACTGAAACACAAACCCTCGTTTGCTGCTGCTGCTGCTGCTGCTGCTGCTGCTGCTGCTGCTGATGGTGGTGGTGGTGATGCAGCACATGATGAACTCTAAACCCTAAACCCTAAACCCTAGAACGGCAAGAAATAAACACCTCCAGCGAGGGTTTAGTCTAGCTATGCTTCTTCTTCGTTTTAAGGGTTTAGGGTTTTCACTGTTTCAAGGGTTTAGGGTTTAGGGTTTAGGGTTTAGGGTTTTGAGGGTTTTAGGGTTTTAAGGGTTTAGGGTTTAGGGTTTAGGCTCACACTCCTTGTCCTATTCTAGTTCTATAACAGCCTCTACATCTGTGGGTCTAGGGTTTAGGGTTTAGGGTTTAGGGTTTAGGGTTTAGGGTTTACATGAAAGCAGCTGCTTGTTTCTGCTGTCTCCTTTCTATCTAAGGAGACAGAGAAGGTTGCTGCTGCTGCTGCTGCTGCTGCTGCTGCTGCTGCAGCTGCTGCTGCTGCTGCTGTAGTTGCTGCTGCAGTTACTGCTGCTGCAGTTGTTGCTGTATGTAAACCCTCGCTCTAAAGCAAGGGTTTAGGGTTTAGGGTTTATATGGCTCTGTTCTCTCCCTAAACCCTAAACCCCTAAACCTTAAACCCCTAAACCCTAAACCCTAAACCCTAAACCCTAACAAAGAAAAAACAACAAACAACTGGGGTGTATGTACACCCCACCAACTTTATCTTTTCTTCTTTTTCTCTTTGCCTCTTATTTCGGGTGTATAGGCACCTCACTCTGTTTTATATTATATATATATA
>NW_024012089.1:0-1013 GCF_000499745.2 Eimeria mitis | reverse complement strand
AACTCGACTTGTGCAGTATACACGCTGCAGCATCTGTATTTTTGCTGCTCTTGCAGCAGCAGCAGCAGCAGCAGCAGCAGCAGCAGCAGCAGCAGCAGCAGCTGTTGCTGCTGCTGCAGCAAAGAAGCAGCAGTTTACCTCGATTTGTTTGGGCTTGCTGAGCTCGAAGGAAGTGACAGCAGGATGAGGCAGCCGAGCTGTTGCGTTTTCTATCTCTTCTAGCTTCACTCTTTCTCCTGCTGCGTGCTGATCTATGGCTACCAACACCACGCCGTCAAGCACCCCCACAAGAAACTTGCATTGCACCTGCAGAAACAGCTCTTGTTTCTAGGGTTTAGGGTTTAGGGTTTAGGGTTTAGGGCTTTCCACCTGCGAAATGATCTTTATCCGAGACACGTCTTCGCGTCTTATGTGGAGTTCTGTTGATGGGTGTTTAATACCTACGCAGCAAGAAGCAACAATAAATTCAAGCATGCATGCATGCATGCATGCATGCACGCATGCATGCATGCACGCATGCATGCATGCATGCATGCATGCATGCATGCATGCGGGGGAGAAGGGTTATAGTGCGGTTGAGCTGCTTACCTTCCCCCCCAGAGACGAGGAGGCAAGAGGCCCAAGGGGCTGTCAGTGGAGATCGAAGAGAAGGAGAAGCAGCATGTTCATCGACTGCAGCACAAGGAGAATCTATGTTATATAAATTTTGCTTAGAAAAAGAAGAATTGCTGCTGGGGGCTGCAGCTGTTGGTGTTGTGTTTATATTCGTCGATTGTAGGTTTCTTCGTTGTTGTATTTGCAGCAGTTCTCTCCACTGTGCAAGAAAAGCTTGGGCCCCTGATGAGAAATAACATAATAAAATAATAAATAATTATTTATTTTATAATCATATTTATATAATTAGAATAAAATTATTTTAAATAAATAAATAAAACAAACGCACGCCGCACCTCCTGTTTCTATGCGGTGCAGCTCCAGCATCTTCATAGCCTCAGCGGCCATATCGGTGTCAC
>NW_024012088.1:0-1013 GCF_000499745.2 Eimeria mitis | reverse complement strand
TATATATATATATATTATATATATAAAGATAAATATATATGTATAAAGTTAATATATACAAAGATATCTCTATAAAGGCTGCTGCATAACAGCAGCAACAGTTGCTGCAAATTAGCAGCAGAAACGAATCAGCTGCAGCAGCAGCAGCTGCTGCTGCTGCAGCTGCTGCAGCAGCAGCAGCTGCTGCTGCTGCATCACAGAGAAACAAGAGGTGGGGGGGCCCCAAGGAGACGGGTGGTGTTTTCGGTGTTTGCTGCTGCATGCAGCAGAGGAGACTGCTGCAGCACAGAGAGCAACCCCATGGGCAGCTGCTGCTGCTGCTGCTGCTGCTGCTGCTGCTGCTGCTGCAGTTGTTGGCGCAGTTGCTGCAACTGCTGCTGCAGCTGCTGCGGTTGCTGCAGCTGCTGAAGCTGCTGCAGCTGGTAGAATTGCTGCAGCTGCTGCAGCTGATCCAGTTGCTGCAGCTGATGCGGCTGCTGCAGCTGCTGCTGCTGCTGCTGCAGTGGAGCTGCCGTTGGTAGGGGCCCAGCCTCAGCTAGCCTCCTCCTAGCTGGTGGGGTGTTACTTGTATCTGCTGCTGCTGCTGCTGCTGCTGCTGCTGCTGCTAGCTGCTGCTGCTGCATTGCCTCTTCTTCTGCTGCTGCTGGTGCTGTTGCCGCTGCTGCTGTTTCTGCTGCTGTTGCTGTTGGTGTTGCTGCAGCTGCTGCTGCAGCTGCTGCTGCAGCTGCTGCTGCTGCTGCAGCAGGCTTGTCTGTGTCTGCTGCATGCAGCGCCTCACTCAGCCCCGCATGCGGAGACGGCGTGGGATCGTCTCCACCCCACAACTCCCACTCTGCCAGCCGCAGCCCCGTTAGCTCATCTTCAAACAAAACTGCTGCTGCAGCGCAGCAGCAGCAGCAACAGCAGCAACAGCAGCAGCAGCAGCAGCAGCAGCAAGACAAACAGCAGCACATTAGACAACAACACAAACGACAGCAAAATCAATCAAGACGAGACATATATATATATATATA
>NW_024012087.1:0-1014 GCF_000499745.2 Eimeria mitis | reverse complement strand
GCCATAGTCCGTCACAGTGTGCGTTTGAAGGATGAATATGAGATTGCTGACATTGTGGAGGTAAACGCTGCTGTGAAGGAGGTTGACATTTGCAACTGCTTCATGCAAACACTGCCGACATATGTGGAGCTTGTCTGTTGAAGTGTGACGTTACGCGTTTGGTGGAGTTGAACTGTGACGTTGGACGTTTGTTGGGGTTGGCGTTTGGGGTCATCTGCTTGAGTGACTTGGAATATCGTGGGCTTTGAAGCGGTTCAGCGTGGATGTGCGTGGCATGCGCAGCGGACCCACACACGTTTCTCGGTGTCTATAGGATTTCCGTATGTATAGGTTGTTCTAGGCTATAGGCGTTGGCTAGATGTACCGGTTACCTGTTCTGCGAAGGGCTCGAACAGCCGAGTTGTGGCGAACACGACCAGCACAAGGGTCGCCAACGTGAGAAGTGTGAGTGCCACGGATTGTATTGCGCTGTCCATGCGTTGGGTGTGCCAGAAAGTGCGCGGGTAGCTGGAGTTTATGACCACCTGAACACGACTGAAGAGTGGCGGTGCTAATCACCCTTCCGCATTCGCAGACAAAATAGACCGTCCGTAGTGGACCACTGGTGCTCGGAACCGTTTGGATTTTCAGGCTGTTCAGCTTTCACCTGTTTACCGTGGATTGCAGACACCTGCAGCATGCCGATGCATCTGCATTCGGGCGCGAGCCTTGCTGTTTCCCGTTTTCTTCTGGCAGTGCACAAACGTCTCGCAAGGGTTAACTCATACGGCTTCCGTGGGACTTTCGTCGGCTTGCGCCGTGATCGTGCGAGGGTTCATCCCGCTGCGATGTGTTTCACAAAAGCGCGGCTGATGTTTCACGATTGCTCGTGGCTTGGTCATCAAGCCTGTGGCACGCTCAGAGAGCGGCGTGTATTATTGCTGCCTGGCGTCGGAATGGCTGAGTTGACTGTGCGCTTGGCTTGCATCTGCTGTCTGCGCTGCTGAGGCCTGCATACATGCGTGTGGGTGCACG
>NW_024012086.1:0-1014 GCF_000499745.2 Eimeria mitis | reverse complement strand
TAGAGAAAGAAAGCAAAAGAGAAAGAAGAGCTCCGCGCGTTGCTTGCAGCAACTCCCGCCGCAAGCAGGACAGCTCCACCTGCTGCTGTGGTGCCATGCTGCTGCTGCTGCCGCTACTGCTGCTGCTACTACTACTGCTGCTGCCAGTCGAGTGAGAGGCCAAGTCGGTCCACGAAAGGACACTGCGGGAGGCAGCTGCAATCGTAGACATAACCGATGCCTCCCGCAGCAGCAAATGCTCGCCCTCTCCCCGTCGCAGCAGCAGCTGCTGCATGTAGGCATTTGGGTCGCGCTGCAGTAGCAGCAGCAGCTGCAGCAGTTCGCCACCGACAGCCAATCGTACGGAAGGACAAGCAGAAGGCCGCAACAGCAGCTGCGCACACTCCACAGGGGCGAGTGAAAACACGGGGCCCGGCCCGTTTCCCTCCAACAGCCGCTGCTGCTGCTGCTGCTGCTGCTGCTGCTGCTCGTGTTGCACTTGCTCCTTCTGCTGCTTCGGATGAACTGTAGAGCCTCCTTCTTGCACCGGCATAAGGGCTCTTCTGTTAAGGAATGTCAGCATGGCACGGTCGAGGTGTGCGTACAGCTCATGAAGAGAAGGGCCCCCAAAATTGGGGCCGTAGCCATTCCAGTAAGCAAATGAGGGAGCTACCCCGGAGAGCGGCCATACAGCCGATTGTTGTTGCTGTTGCTGCTGTTGGTATTGATGCTGACCTTGTCCTGGCGTAGAAGCGGCGGAGGTGACAGCTGGCTGCTGCTGCTGCTGCTGTTGCTGCGAGCAGACGGCTCTTTCTAGTAGAAGCAGCGTCCTATAAGTGCTTAGCGTGCAGTGCCACTGCAGCGCGTTTTGCTGCTGCAAGAGGTGGATATACACCGGAATCGCAGCAGCAGTAGCTGCAGCCTTGAGGTGCTGTAACGGGGTGTAATGACAGAGCAGAAGCAAGAGAGACCGCATGGCAGCAGCTGCCTCGGTGGGCTGCAGCACATCCAAGCGGGAGCTCCCTGCTGCTAAAC
>NW_024012085.1:0-1015 GCF_000499745.2 Eimeria mitis | reverse complement strand
GCTGTCTGTCTCCTTCTCTCTGGCTCTCTTCGATCTAAACCCTAAACCCTAAACCCTAAACCCTAGTTGAGGGTGAGAGGGGTTTGCATTCTGCTTTTTATTAGGGTTTATTAACCCTAGAAGACCCCAACTATATATGTAATAATAATATTAAACACTAAACCCTAAACCCTAAACCCTAGAGCGAGAGTTTAATGGGGCTTATTAGGGTTTAGTCAATGCGGCTTAGCAAGCTATATCATGTAGGGTTTACTAGGGTTTATTAGGGTTTAGGGTTTAGGGTTTATTTATTAGGGTTTGTTAGACTTCATTCTATCGGGTTCTTTGCGTGTATTAGGGTTTATTAGGGTTTGGGGTTTATTATTTAATAAACCCTTATTAGGGTTTACTGATTAGGGTTTATTAGCTAGGGTTTATAAATTAGGGTTTACGAGGGTTTACTGGGGTTTATTAGCAGAATATATTGGGGGTTATTGATTAGGGTTTATTGGGGTTTAGGGTTTAGGGTCAAACCCTAAACCCTAAAGTCAGCAGCACAGTTGAGTGCAGAGAAAACATGAGCACCTAGGGTTTAGGGTTTACTACATAAGCTAAACCCTAAACCCTAAACCCTAAACCCTTGAAGGTTTAAGCTGTATGTCTGCCCCTCTAGTGAGAACAGCAGCAACAGCAGCACAACTCAGCGCAACTGCAACATGAGCACCTAGGGTTTAGGATTTGCTGTCGCATCTAAACCCTAAACCCTAAACCCTCAAGGGTTTAGGGTTTATACAAGGTGTCTGAGTTCTTCTAGCTGCGTCCCCACCCCTCTGGTGAGGAGCACAGCAACAGCAGCACAGCTGAGAGCGACAGCAACATGCGCCCCGATGACAACGGGGTTTGCTCTCGCAGCTAAACCCTAAACCCTAAACCCCAAACCCTCGAGGGTTTAGGGTTTATACAAGGTGTCTGAGTTCTTCTAGCTGCGTTCCCACCCCCCTGGTGAGGAGCACAGCAACAGCAGCACAGCTGAGAG
>NW_024012084.1:0-1016 GCF_000499745.2 Eimeria mitis | reverse complement strand
CTATATAAAGGGTCTCGTTGGTTGTCTCTTTGCTCATAGAAAAGGAAATATAAGGCCTTAAGAAACAAAACAAGGAAACAAATAAAATAAATAAATAAATAAATAAATAAACAAATAAATAAAATAAATAAATAAATAAATAAATAAATAAAGACAAAGATATATCCCTATCTACAGCGTGGTTTGTGTTGCTAGTTGATGCCTAAAAACGCAAAAAAAAAAATGAAAAAAAAACGAAAAAAAACAGAAAAAAAACAGAAAAAAAGAAACAAACAACTAAATAAATAAATAAATAAACAAATAAACAAATAAATAAATAAATAAATAAATAAATAAATAAATAAATAAATAAATAATATATTTGTGTTTGTGCTGCATGGAGACGAAGATTTGTCTCTACCTGCAGCGTGGTTAGTGTTGTTAGTATATAAAAAAACAGAAAAAAAGACAGAAAAAAACCACCAACAAAATAAATAAAAACCAGATAAATAAATAAATAAATATATTTGTGTTTGTGCTGCATGCAGACAAAGATGTGCCCCTATCTGCAGCGTGGTTTGTGTTGTTTAAGGGGCCCCCGTTGTCTCTTTGCTCATACAAAAGGGGACCTGAGGCCCCTCCCTGACCTAAGACAAACTCGTCTCTGTCCGCAGAAAAAACAAAACGGAAACTGCAACGAACCCAGCTGCTCTTATGCGCATGCAATAGAAGAACTAAAACATACACTACCTCTTTATAAAACGTATGCTTGTCTTTGTTTTGTTGTCTTTGTCTTTGTGTTTTTTGTTTTGTTTTTTTATCGTTTTTATTTCTCTCGTTTTTGTTTTTTTGCGCATGCAATAGAAAAACTAAAACACACACTACCTCTTTATAAAACTTATGCTTGTCTTTATTTTATTCTGTTGTCTTTGTCTTTGTCTTTATTCTGTTGTCTTTGTCTTTGTCTTTGTCTTTATAAAACGTATGCTTGTCTTTATTTTATTCTGCTGTCTTTGTCTTTGTCTTTTTCTTTGTCT
>NW_024012083.1:0-1016 GCF_000499745.2 Eimeria mitis | reverse complement strand
CGCATAAAGGGCTTCGCTGTTTGATAGGGTCTGCCAGTAGCTGCAGATGGCTCACCAGCAGGCTGACATACCAGTAATGCAGCAATAGCAGTTGGATCTACGCAGCACAATGAGAATATGCTACTACATTCATTATGCACCGAGTGCGCAAATTGAATGATCTGGCCAAGCACTACGTTTGTTGATTAATCAGGCGCAGATGCATCTGAGATGACCCAGCCCCTTGTCGCACCAGGATTGAGATGCTGCAGTAATGCAAGGCTTGCTTGTGCATCTGTGCAGCGCACTACATATGCGATAGAATCAGTCAACATACAGCCAGTGCGCATATGGCGGGTTCCGGGAATGTGAAACAGAGTTTGAGAGGCAAAGGAACAGTTGCATCTGGAACACTGCCTGTAGGCAGCTGCATCGTTTGTACAGAATGCTGACTCGACGAAGGCTTCTTTGGCCTATCGAACGCATAGTTAGTGCTTTGCGCGCTTCGTGCTGTGCTGTCTGGATGCGACACCTTTTTGCAGGTGTCAACGGTAGGGTTTAGGTAGAAGTCCAGCTCGCGTATGAAGGCACTGGCTGCCGGAATGGGCCTGCAGTGAATGGAGTGCCGCACCACGTAGATGGAACGACAGTGTGAGGCTAGCAGCTGTTAATCAACATGACGGCAAACGCAACGTTAATTCGTTCAACATGCAGCCAGTGCGTATAAAGCGAGGTTTGGACGTGGGAATCTCGGGTCGACGGAGAAGACATAGTCGGACGTGATGGACGGCGACGTGAAAGACGCTGTTTCTAGGCGGGCCACTTACCTTAGTCGGATTCGGTGAATCTTAGCATGTTACGTCGGACTTTGGCACAGGCAACTTTGTTTGTGTAGTGCGCTTCGTGTGAGCACGTCAACCTACGAAAACGATGTGTTTGTAGGTGTTCGTCCGCGCTCCCACTCTGACATAAGGCGTCCGCATAAAGGGCTTCGCTGTTTGATAGGGTCTGCCAGTAGCTGCAGATGGCTCACCAGC
>NW_024012081.1:0-1017 GCF_000499745.2 Eimeria mitis | reverse complement strand
GAGGGTTTGCAGCTGACAGTTGAGGGTTTAGGGTTTAGGGTTTAGGGTTTGTCTGTAAGTTTGGGGGCCAGTGAGGATTCAAGGGTTTAGGGTTTAGGGTTTAGGGTTTAGGGTTTAGGGTTTGGGGGAGTGTGAGTCCTCGTCTATCTACGCCTTAAGACTATTACATCAGAGCTGCAACGGAGCTGAAACCCTAAACCCTAAACCCTAAACCCTAAGTTCCTTATATAGCAGCTATAACCCCACATACTGTCTCCTGCTGCTGCAGCGGAGGAGACAAAACCCTCAGGCTGATGGTGAGGCAAAGAAGAGACAAAGGAGACAGCTTGTATACAAGGAGACAGAAGAGACAGTTTATAAGGAGACAGAGGAGACAGATAATAAGAGACAAAAGAGACAGCTAGTATATAAGGAGACAAAAGAGACAGCTTGCATATAAAGAGACAGAAGAGACAACTTGTATATAAAGAGACAGAAGAGACAGTTTATAAGGAGACAGAAGAGACAGCTTATAAGCAGACAGAAGAGACAGTTTATAAGGAGACAGAAGAGACATATTATAAGGAGACAGAAGAGACATAAGGAGACAGAAGAGACAGGTTGTATAGACGGAGACAAAAGAGACAAATTGTATATAAGGAGACAGAAGAGCCCGCCAGAGACAGAAGAAATATAATTTGTTTAAGGAGACAGAGAAAACATATAGTGATTAAGGAGACAGAAGAGATATATTATAAGGAGACAGAAGAGAGACAGGCTATAAGGAGACAGAAGAGAGACAGTTTATAAGGAGACAAAAGAGAGACAGTTTATAAGGAGACAAAAGAGAGACAGCTTATAAGGAGACAGAAGAGACAGGCTCTGTGTGGGGAGACAAAGGAGACACATAATAAGGAGACAGAAGAGACAACATGTATATAAAGAGACAGATAGAGAGACAAGCTGTCTATAAGGAAAGAAGTATATTATGTCTAAGGAGACAGAAAGATAAACTATAAGGAGACAGACAAAAGATAT
>NW_024012080.1:0-1018 GCF_000499745.2 Eimeria mitis | reverse complement strand
TATATATATATATACATATATATACACATATATACATATATGTATATATATATATATATATATATATACATATATATACACATATATACATACATATATATCTATATATCTATATATATATGTATATTTGTATATGTATATATAAATATGTGTGTGTGTGTAGAGTGCGTGGCCTGGTGTATGTTCTCGGTATTTCTATGGAACGACTTTACCCAATAAGCATCAGCAGCTTTTTTGTTTTTGGGCGAACGGGCCAGCCATCGTCATGAGAATACTAGAGGTAAGAAAAAGGAGACAAAATATATATAAAAAAGGAGACAAAATATAAATAAAAAAGGAGACAAATGTAATATAAAAAGGAGACAAATGTAATGTAAAAAGGAGACAAATTATATAGAAAAAGGAGACAAATTATATATAAAAAGGAGACAAATTATATATAAAAAGGAGACAGATAGAGTATAAAAGGAGACAGATAGAGTATAAAAGGAGACAGATAAAGTATAAAAGGAGACAGATAGAGTATAAAAGGAGACAGATAGAGTATAAAAGGAGACAGACAGAGATAAAAGGAGACAGATAGAGTATAAAAGGGGACAGGTAGAATATAAAAGGGGACAGATAGAGTATAAAAGGAGACAGAAAGAAGAGAAAAGGAGACAGAAAGAGTATAAAAGGAGACAGCTAAAGTATAAAAGGAGGCAGACAGAGTATAAAAGGAGACAGATAAATTATAAAAGGAGACAGATAGAGTATAAAAGGAGACAGAAAGGGTATAAAAGGAGACAGATATATTCTTGTGTTGCTGAAGAGAAGAAAGAGACAGTGGAGACAACCACTAGAGGGCAGCACTCGTCACCAACACGCAGAGCCGGCAGTAATATATCATTAAAAAAAAAGAAAATATATATATTATATATATATAAGAAACAATTTATATACTCTAAAATATATATATATACATATATATATATATGTATATATATATATATGTATATATATATATATATATATATAT
>NW_024012078.1:0-1019 GCF_000499745.2 Eimeria mitis | reverse complement strand
GTTGTCTCCCTTCTACTCCTTTCTGCTGCCTCGTCTACAAGGCCAGCTGCGCTCTGCTGCTGCTGCTGCTGCTGCTGCTGCTGCTGCTGCTGGCAGCAGACGCTACCGCTCATATCTGTCTGCTGCAGCAGCAGCTCCTTCAGGCGGAGCGGCAGCAGCAAAAGCAGCAGCAGCAGCAGAACCATCGTCAGCTTCCCCTACTTGGCTCTCTGAATCCTCGGCATCCCCACCACCATCACCTGCAGCAGCAGCAGCAGCAGCAGCAGCAGCAGCAGCAGCAGCAGCAGCAGATGTAGACTGCATCGCAGAGCAGCAAGGTGTTGCTGGCTCGCCTGGCTTTTCTGTTTATTTTAAAAAGAGAGACAACTCGCTGTGTTCTCCTCTCCATGATATTTCCCCCATCAGCAGCAGCAGCAGCAGCAGCAGCAGCAGCAGCAGCAGCAGCAGCAGCAGCAGCGGTGGCAGCAGTGGGAAGAGTACAGCTGAGTTGTTAGCAGCAGCAGCAGCAGCAGCAGCAGCAGCAGAAGCTGGTGACACAGCAGCAGCTGCTGCTGTTCCTCTTCTCCGTTTTGTATGCGAGATTCCTTGCGGCTCAAAATATAAAAATGAAATAAAAATAAAAGAAAAATATAACCCAATAAAACAAGACACAAACAAAGACGGTATGCAGCTGTATATACACCGCAGCTAATCTATCATATACTTTGTCTTTGTCTTTGTCTTTGTCTTTGTCTTTTATTTTTTTTTCTGTCTTTGATTTGCTGCTGTCTTTGTCTTTATATATTTCCCTCTTGTTTTCTTTCTTTCTCTTCTTTGTCTTTGTTTATTTTGTTTTTCTTTTTGTCTTTTTGTCTTTATTTATTTTGTTTGTCTTCGTATTTATGTTTATTTATCCGCTTGTCTTGTCTTCATTTGTCTTTGTCTTTGTCTTTGTCTTTGTTTTTGTTTGTTTGTCTTTGTCTTTATATTTATTTGTATTTCGTGTCTATTTCTATCTTTCTCTGTATTTTATTTTTCTT
>NW_024012077.1:0-12510 GCF_000499745.2 Eimeria mitis | reverse complement strand
ATATATATATATATATATATATATATATATATATATATATATATATATATACCCTGTACACTGGGCGATGCGCTGAAGCTATTGAAATATTGCAAGTATTCCGTCTGACGCAGAGATGGCTGATGATCACCGTTTCAGGTAGCGTGAAGAAGCACAGAACAGCAACAGTTCATCATAAAGAACAAAAGTTGCAGCGTTAGGATTAAACAGACGCGAAACGAAGACTGCCGCACACGCCTTGTGTACAGGGATAGCCGTATATAGGGTTGATGCTTACGGGGGCCGCGCTGCTGCCGCGGTGCCGTTTCATCACCCGCACGGTTCCTGAAAAGGAGTTTGCTGCAGCTTGTGTTTCACGTCGTTTAAAGCCTAAAGCCGCAAAGTTTGTTCTTTATGATGAACTGTTGCTGTGCTGTGCTTTTTCACGCTACCCTAAACAGGGATCATCAACCACGTCTGCTTCAGGCGGAGTATATGCAATATTTCAATTACTTCAGCGGCACGACGACGTGCAGCAGCCCATTGTCGTGCTGCTAAACATCAACATTCACAGCGATGAGACGAGCGGTTAACACCAGCAATGCAGAGATAGCAGCCTGCAACGAACGCTTCAGGTCAGTTGTGTCTTGGCTGTCTGTTGTAAGAAAGCAATAGAGAGAAGTATATGCACAACCGAACCGAGGACTCCTCATGCATGCATGACTGTCGTTTTCGCCTAACAACTTCGTTTTTCAAGCAAACATATCCTGAAACTTTCTAATGAGGCATTCGCGCCCAGACGTGTGAGCACCGGCTGCTCGTACACGCAGACTCTGGTTCGTCTTTTAGCCTAACACGCAAGAATCATGTTTCCGGCCGGCGCTGGGGAGGGTTTGCATGGGGATGTTGATATTCGTAAAGTACGCGGAGTAAAAGACAGAAAATATTAAATATGAAGTTGGGTGGCTCGACTACAAACACGGGACCAGAGGCCACTTTGTTGCNAGACAGAAAATATTAAATATGAAGTTGGGTGGCTCGACTACAAACACGGGACCAGAGGCCACTTTGTTGCTTGATAAATGTATCCGCAGCAACGATCACCAGCTGTCTTTTCGCTCGCGTCAAGGCCACGCATACTCTGTGAGGACACGTAAGAAAATCCGGAGTGCCGCCGCGCAGTAACTGCTGCTGCACTGAAGCGGCTCCGTGCACATGTGCATGTGAACGCACAAGAGAAAGGAAAATTACTTCCTTCTCTGACCCCTGGAAGGCGTCAACGGTGGAGATTTGTACCGAATCTACAACTGCCTTTGGCAGTACTCTCAACAGGTGTCTCTTGACCTCGTCCGCCTGTGCGCGATAAAAACATATTACGCCCAAGTCCTCCGGTCTGGGCCGCTGTGCTGGACCCCCCCCACCTGCTAGCCCGGGGTATCCCGAGGAGGGGGCTGCTTGTTTGCTCTGCAGCGCATGCTGCACTAGACGTGCAACCACCGCTGCCTCTTGTGCGTTTATCAGCGACCGTCCAGCTTTTGTTTCCCGACTCCCTCTAACAAGTGCTAAGCACAACGCCCCTCTCCACTCAGGCAGCAACGGTAGCCGCTGCGCTGCACTCACGCCGTGAGCNGTGCTAAGCACAACGCCCCTCTCCACTCAGGCAGCAACGGTAGCCGCTGCGCTGCACTCACGCCGTGAGCTACAAAAGCCCCGTAAAACAACTCCGCAGCCAAGCGTCCCAAGTCGGGGTGGCAGCGGTACTGCAGACGCATTTGAAACACGCTGAAAAACGGACCCCCCCGTGGCAGCTCACTGCTCTGAGAAGTCTGGGATGCGTCTTTTTCAACATTTTGAGCCGAGCAACTCTGCGTTTCGTTAGCCACAGAAGGCAGCGCTGCACGATGAAGGAGACGGGAGAAGAGGGAGGATGCAGTCGCTGATACGGGGCCCCGAAGACGCGTTGTCGGGGGCAACTGCCGCGTGTCACCAAGGAAGATGCAACGCAGCGGATGAGCGCGTGTTAGGACAGCCGCAGCCAAGGGCTCTGCAACTTGAGATGCTTCGTCCATCAGCAGAAACGGAAAAAAGCTTGCTGCTGTTCCTTCTGAGGCAGCCCCTCTAAACCCCCCATCAGAAAACAGATCACTGCTCGCAAAGGAGCTACATGTTGTTGCCCAGATGCGCCGGCGCTTCCATTGCTGCAGCATAGACACCGACGCAGCAACGAAACAGCTGGAGGAGCAGACTAACCGCACGGCGTCCTGCAGTGCTCAGCTTTTCAGAAACAACAAATGTTTATTCCTACAAAAGCACGCTTTCAAGTCTATCCTATCCTGCATATAGTGCGTTGTACGGTGGCTGGCCAACCTGCATCGAGGGAGGAAAGGAGCCGCTGTCAATGCTTTGGAGGAGCTGCTTCGCCATAGTTGCGAGGTTCGTGCGCGCACCAGGCGCAGAGAGGAGGCCAGACAAAACGGCCTTGAACTCGTGCACGGCTGTATTGCGTGCAGCACTGCTGCAAATGGCATACGGGAGTAGAGCAGGTTGCATCTCTGATAGGCGGCCAATGCGAGCAAAGTCGCAACACTCATACTGCCGCAGCAGCCGCAGCAACACGCCATCCACTGCTGCATTGGTTGCACACACCAACAGCACACGGCTGCGGCTCTTCGCTAGATCCAGGAGCCTACACAGTCGCACATCGATACAAACGGAAGCACGCATAAGAGGACTGCAAGACAGAACCGAATGCAGAACCCATACACCCCGCTAAGCAATGATGGCGCATATGCTGACTGTCGCCCATACCTGCATAGAGTCGCTAGAGAGGCTGCCAGCATGGTAGTTTTGCCTGCGCCAAAGACACCCTGGACTAGAAAAACAGGAGCCGACGAGGCAGGCATATTAACTGCTGTCGACGCCAGCGAAGAAGCAAGGGTAACGGATACAGGAGGAGGCTCCAGCGTGGCGGATGGGCCGGTCTCCTTAGGAGGCTGCTGGGCTGGTTGGGCCTTGAACTGCTTCTCACTATCGGCGACGCCAACCTTAGAATTCTCATCCTGCAGAGGAGTGCATGTTTTGGCTTCACTACCAACGGCCAGTGAATCGTGGGCAGTAGAGGCGAGCGTGGCTGTACGCAGATCCTGAACGTTTCGGTCCGTAACTACCGCGCTAGGCTGGTCCAGGCGAAAGCTAGAGTTTTCCTCAGGGCGCCTGTCCACCCCTGAACATTCCTCTCCCGGCAGCTGAAGTTCATCCAAGTCATCTGCATAAAGACATATGTCCGCGATGTCGTCGTCATCTGGCGAAACCGCGGGTGCACAAACCGTGTTACTGCCCTCTACCGCTACGGCGGAACTGTTGAGATCTCCAGCCTCTTCCTGTTTTTCAGACGGGGTCGCCTGAGACTTGGACTGGAGGGCTGAGTGCTTGTTGTCCTGGGAAAATATGGAGGAATCACCCTGCTGCAGCTCCTGAGAATTTTCACTACGATTAACTTGGTTTTCGCATCCCTCTGCATCCCCATGTTGCTTCTCATGAAGCTGCGCTTCATCTCGGGGTCCAAACGGGCGACGCCCATCGGTGTAGCCAAACCATCTCGAAATCGCAATAATGACTCGCTGTTGTTCTTCATTAAGCATCCAGCTGCCTCCGCCACTGGAGCATTTGCACAGCACGGCCTCTGCGTCTTCGCTGCTTACATCCTGCACGAACCACCCCGCAGCACCCCTACTTTCCATGGGCAAACACTCTGAATAAACAGTCACGAAACACTCCTTTCAAGACGAGATATTCAAGAACAGCCCTTTCTCACGTAGCGCTTACCAACTTGATGAGTTGTGTAACTGTTGTCTCTGCTTCACGACAAGTTTCAGCTCCAAATCCTGGACAGCCAAGACCAATAACACGAGCAGCGCACGCCCTTCCAAGTTCCACTGCAGTATCCAAACACTTCAAGTTCAGTTCAGGGACCACTTTCAAGTTCTTGAGAGCCATTTCTGCCTACGCAGTTCACAAAGTCAGTCGGTAGACAGGTGGCGAAATCATCAGGTGATAGTTGGGCATTGCTACGCAAGTACTTCGGTTAAAAGGTGTACAGAGAGGATGTGTCTTAATGCCGGGGTCAGGCTCATGCAATGGAGCAAGCAGAAGTTGGAAAGTATAAGGTCGGTGATCTGGTGAAGCGATGTACCCTAAAAAGTCGCTGACATGCCTCAATAGAGGAAAGTTCATCGTGGAGTCGTCCAACCCAAATGGCTTTAACCCCTCCAATAGCCCGGCATCTTCCTTGCAGCAGCTGGCGAATCTGAAGTAGCAGCGGTGGAGGAGCTGGTAAGGACGCCCGTGTGAACTGCCCATTAGCTGCAAAACGAATCAACGGAACTCGAAGGGGGTTTTGAGCAGCAGGCCAAGGACCTAAAACGGAAACCTTTATGCAACACGTGTGAGGGCTCGCCCCACGCCACATGCTTCGCGCCAAAACGACCTTGGACCAATCTTCAAAGTGCTCTGAGAAAAAAGCAGAAAACGAGAAAACGCCTGCTCATCGCAGGTCATTAGAGCCGCAGGGAGGCTCAAGATTCGGGTACTGTAACTCCATGCGCAGCGCTCCACATGAACGCATGGGCGGTGCACTTTCTCAAAACACCAGCTCCTCTAGATGTAAAACCGTCGTAGAAAATTCAACACCCGTTGTCTGAAGATGCATCGGGACAGCCTCCATACCGTCAGTGGAAAATGCCCATATGTCGTTGCGTCCAAGCTGTTCTTTAATGGATGCTGCCTTTTCAAAAGGCATGCTAGACCTTTTCTGCGCAGGGTGACCTTCCAGCACAGGCTTGGGGGGGCCTGACAAGATACTGGCTCTTGAGAGGTCAAGGAGAAGACCCGGCTGCCTCGGGACACCCGCCTCGCATTCACTGCCANGATACTGGCTCTTGAGAGGTCAAGGAGAAGACCCGGCTGCCTCGGGACACCCGCCTCGCATTCACTGCCATCAGAGGTGTCCTCCTGATCATCGGTTTCACTTTCCGAGCTGACAGCCTTTCCAGAATCGATCCGCCGCCTTTTCCGCTGGCGCAGCTGGTGTGACCGCCGCAGTTGCTGTTGCTTTGCTTTCCTCTGTCGGTGGGCCTGATACGCAACGCGCTCACCCAAACATATTTTCATCGTTCATAGATGCGCTTGCTGCCTATGAATATGATGAGGTAAACTAGCAACAGTAAGGCGTGCTGTTTTACTCATCCAAGAGATGCGTTTCAACACACTCTGTTCGTTGTATACTCGCCACCTCTCCTAAATTCTCCACTTGGCTTATGTCAGCGTTTTGGGGGTAAGCTAAACAACTCGTCTGTCTGTCTTGGTCTAGTTTCTGCGAATGTGCCTCTTCGCTTTCATGAACTTGCAGCGAAACAACTACTTTATGGATATGCTATTGTCCTGCCACCGTATGCTATCTACCGGCTTCATTGTAGCCTCCCTACTGCTTCTCTGTAGAGTCCGTGGAGAGGCGTACCTCTGCAACTCTCTGCTGGAAACCAGAATGATGCTTTCCATCAAGACGGATGCATGCACCTTCTAAGAGAAAGCGGACCTCACCCACTCCTGGTGAACCTGTGACAGCTGCAAGGAAGCGTCAGCAGTACACAAGCCGTGTGCGCAGTGTGAACGTCAGGCTGCTATGAGGCAAACTTCCGTCGTTAATTGTTGAAAAGCTTATATTCATTAAACAAAAATGAGTTTCTGCAAACTACTACCAGGCGGGCTGCACCCGTATGCAGTTCCTGGGGATATATACGCGGCAGGAAGACCTACTGCCGTTGCTCCAACTTATGTTTTGTGCAGTTTCTGTCAGAGCTGCTTGCAGCGACACAAGGATGCTGTTGAAGTAGCGCAACGCCAATTGATTTGCCCTCAGTGTCGTCCCCTCCAGGGATGTAGAGAGAAACAGGTGACGTGCAGCCGCGAATGCCGCCTAGATGCATGCAAAAAACAACCTTACCCCAAGCCATAGATTCTAGAGAGAATCCATACCGCGACATATGAAGCTTACTGGACGTTACGGAGTCAGCACAAATATCGAAAGCTTCCACAACTACGATGCCACAACCTAAATGCGTCCCCGTCTCACGTTGAAAGGAGGCGTCTCCGTCGGAGCCGTGCAGAAGGTGACAGGGACAAAGTCTACCAAGCTTTCGAGTTGCCCGTCAGGCAGTTCTTCAGCTAGCAACAGAGGAGGCGCTTCAGGCGGCGGGTCCTGCACAGCGCTACCCGCATCTGGCGGAAATTGTTGCAATTTCCCAGGTTGGCAAGGCTCGCGCTGCTGCACCTGTAGATGCTGCTGGAGTTCTGGTCTCGTTGCCGTTTGTCCTGCGCAGTTTCGCGCGCCAGCTGCTTCATTAGATCCCACATATGGAGCAAGTCCTGCAGGTTTGGCGACGGATCTGACGCATGCCGCCCCTGGCCCCAGTCCATTGGCGCGGCTCACGGAGATGTTCGCACTGCCCTGGCCGTTAATATACGAAGGCACTTGCGCTCCACAGTGCGCTGGCGGCACGCATCCCCCGGCCAGCGCGAAGAACCTGCTCCTGCGCTCGGTGTTGCGCGGAGAGCCCGCACCACTGCTGACTGGAAGAGGAGCTCCTGCGCTGAAAGAGGCAGCTGCTGAGGGCACAGCCATGCAGCCTCGCGGTGGAGCGTGACTCCCCTCTCTTTGCACTGATGCGGGGCCCTCTGCAGCGACCTCTACCGGCGCCCCATACTGAAAGGCAGTGTTTGAATTTGCCTCGAGAGAGTGNGGCCCTCTGCAGCGACCTCTACCGGCGCCCCATACTGAAAGGCAGTGTTTGAATTTGCCTCGAGAGAGTGGAGTTCCTGCCGCGATGGCGCCGCAACAGCTGCAGGGCAGCGCTCAACGGCAGTCCAGGGTTCAGACTGGGAATTCCCCCCATCTAACGTATCTCCCTCATCAGCCGGAGTTGAAATTTCTTGAATATTCGGGAAAGCTAGGTCTGCTTGGCTTTCCAGCTGCCGGAGTTGCGGCAGAGCCCCAGTCTGAATTTCATTGAAAAGCCCGCGGAAGAAGTCAGCCACGCCGCTGCCCGTTCCCACGCACGGCTCAGCGAAATGGCAACAATCTAAGCCACCGCAGCACAGACAGATCGAAGAAAGCAGTGCTTTAGCGCCGTTCACAGCCCACGCCTCCTCTAAGGGAAGCGGCTCCAACACACTCGGTGGCTCCTCTGCGGGTCGGAGCAACGGAGGCACAAATGGGGCACAGGTCCCAGTGGAGCGGTGGCTCTGTGGATGAGCGGATTCCAATTCTTTCCATCCTGATTCATTAAGAACAGAATGCCCAAATCCCGCTTCCTGCGGCGGCACGGGTGCAGGCCTCCTGAAGCCCTGAGGGGAAACTCCATTAGGCCGAGGCAAGCCCCCGGCAAGGCGCCGCTTCGGGAGGACTTTAACCCGATCCGCTGAAGCAGCAGACTGTGAATTCGATGAAGAGAGGGATCCTGGAGCCTTCTGAACCTCTGCAGAATGAGGCTGAGGCTGAGCCTGCAGCTTCTTCTGTCCACGCAAAGGCTGAGGGTTCCCCAACAATTGAACCAAATGCACTTGGAGTTCAATTTCCTGTCTGCGCAAACAACACCGCAATCGTACACAAGTCTAAGCTAAGCATCTATCAGAGACATTCGTGTTGCCGTGCCCTCGGTTCTACACATCCAAGGGGAAAAGCATGCTTGCAGTATTTGAAAAATCCATTCATTTGCGTTCGTAGCAGTGCATACACCGTAAACACATGGAACTTGTTGTGTCCAAGAAGAGTGTCGATAAGACACTGCTAATGCAACTGAAATCCTGTTGTGCCCTCCTAAGAAAGCTGATATCGCCTACAGGCAACAGAAACTCGATAGCAGCAACTACGGTGAATACTGCGGACGACGCAGCAGGCCAGTAAACCGACCCATTCAACGAACTCACTGCGCCACAGCCTCTGGGGTGTTGGGAGCAAGCCGCCAAACCTCGAGGGGCTCGCTGCTGATGCTAGCGCCTTCAGGAAACAGCTTCAATACGACCCAGCCACGCTCAAAGCAGCACGTGCAGAGACCATCTCGCCAAGACTTGTTTTTTTTCTGTTTCTGTGCAGTGTATATGCACTCGGCGGAGAAGTCGAACCACGTTGGGGGCGCTAACATCTCCACAAAGCCGTGTGGTGCTCAACGTGAGGTGCTCAGAACCTCAAGAGGATATCCTCGACCCTCACACCACATGTCTTCAGCCCCAGCTTCAGCGCAGCTGCAAAATCCCCTGCCACCGGAATCCTGCACATTCGCAGCTGCCGATACGGCGGCCTGTACGACACCTTCCGCCAGACATTTCCTGTAATTATCATCGTAAAGCCACCATCTTTTGCTTTCTTAGCTTGCGGAATCCATCGGGGGGTGTTCCACCGACCTTACCACCACCGCCAGCCCCAGGCTACTGCGGCTCGACCAGCAGTAGGAGATCGGCGGTGGTAAACAAATAGTGGGCTGCAGTTGCTCTTTGTTCATCTTCTTCAAGATGCTTGGCGTTATTGCTTTACATATACATGGCAAAAGTAAGCTAAAGTAAGCTGCTAAGTCTTAACTCTTTAGCAGTGGTCGGTTGCTGCTCCCTGCCGGACAGGTTTCACCAGTCTGAGCAGAAACTGGCTCCTGCCATCTTCTGCCCTATGTTTGCGCAACAACTGCAGCAATGCATCTTTTGAGTATAGTTTTGGCTAATTTGTGCTTCTGCTGTTTCCTTNTTGCGCAACAACTGCAGCAATGCATCTTTTGAGTATAGTTTTGGCTAATTTGTGCTTCTGCTGTTTCCTTGCAACGGGGGCAGCGGCCCCAGTGGGCCAGTCAATAGTAACGCTCAACGAGACGACTGTGGAATCAGGAAACAATGAAGGAGGGTTATTTCGTCTGTCTTCACGAGTACGGCCGAGTCTGTCTGCGTCAGTACTAGCGGGAATTGCTATTTTTGTCTTCCTTGTGGCGCCGATGGTCCTTCATTCCCTCAGGGAACACGACAAGCTTCGCAAGGCCGAGGAGTGATGATGAAAGGGGGCATGATCGTCTCTGTTTATTTCATGCTTCTATTACAAGCGTTTGTGCAACCAGTGGCAAATTGTAGGAATTGTTGCGTCGGACTAGTTCGCCATCAGGCGGATGGTTGAGCGTTGGACTGTGGGGTAACAGTACTTCATTTGCTACGAACCAGTGCTTCGAAAGGCTGCGGAGCATAGAACCATTTTACTGCATAATATTTTGTTTTTCTTTCTCTACATTGCTGCTATTGCGAAAGCAGAGCTGAAGAATTAGTTAGTTTTACATTACGCAGCGTGCACAGAGTCGCGTAGAGCCGACTTCCAAACGCAAACTTAACTTCGGAGGGACGAGTGAAAAAAGCAGAATGAACTAGGGTCTTTGCAGATAGTAGCAATAGGAGCTGCTCAGATGCACTGTAGCATGATCTTTGCGGAGTAGGTACTCCTATGTCCACTTGCAAAGTGAGCAACAACCGCAGGCAGCAAACTGGGCTTGCTGGTGGTTGCATCTAGGATTCGTATGCAGCTTTAGTTGCGGGAAGGTCTCTTGCGACTCATATCATGTGCCTTCATCTCTCGCCTGCCTCAGGCCCTTCGGCTGCAGTGCGCAGGCTGCCTTGAGGTCGAGGGGGATGGGGGCGGCCCTTTGGAAGTACAGGTATACGTAAGCTAAGTAAACGTAGCTTACGTATACCTAAGTATTTTGACACAATTGCAGATCACGACAGTCCTCGAATAAGATCGAGGACCCTCGCTACACTTGGAACTACCGCATAGTTCCTCGGGTCATGCGAGAGCAGCTCAACTCACCCATACAGATAGGCGGCCCGCAGCATAGCAGTGAGTAGTAGCGAATACGCCCTTTCTGGAATGCATATAACGTCCCCAAAATGCCCGAAACGTCCTTCTGATTGCGGAACACGGACCTGCGGATGCTGGGTAGACTCGGCGGCCTGTCGCTTGCTGCAGTACGCGGTTCTGCAACTCCTGGTGCACGGCAACCCCACTTGCAGGTATAACGTAGCCGCCTTGCCCATGAACTAACCATATTTACAATTATTAAACACTCACTTAGCCCTCATTACCGAGTATTCATGCAAACAGGGTATATGGACGTTCCAGCCTAGGGCAGACCCAGCTACACAGGACATGGCGCATGGACGAAACGCCCATAACGAAGACACCAGGAATCCCAGAAAACAAATAGCCAGTTGAGTCATATGATTACTTAAAGTGAGAGAGTGCATTCCGCCCCCCACACGCGCTACAGTTATTTCAGTGTATGGCCCACTGACCCGTGGCCGATAAGCTTCCGATCACTGTACAGTCACGCAAGGAACACAGTTGTAAGTAATGCCTTTAGATACGCGGTGCATGGCAAACATATTCTATAATAATAGTAAAATGTGCATAGCCTTCCCATCTGCAAACAAAGACATGCACTGGACATGTACAGCATAGGCCAGTGGCCACCGAAGGACTATACACACATGCTTGGGGTGAGCGGGATGAAGTTCGTACGAAGTAACCTGTCCATATCTACATTGAAATTATTTGAGCGTTGTGATGAATATTACAGCAAACGGGCAAATAAGCCTGTTTGCCCTGCGAAATGCTTGTGCTCACGCCACTTTTCGCTGCTGCCGGGGCACTCCTGGCGGCGGCAAGTGACAGCAGTAACGTACCTGCTGCTCCTGTTCCCAGCTCTGCTCTCCTTCTCCGACAAAATGAAGGCATCGTGCAAGATGATACTGCTTTTACCCTGGAACGGAGACGGGGACGAGCAGGACAGCCGCTCTTAGCGGCAGCCTTCCTGGCTGCCACAGTTGCTATGGCGTTTTTGTTCCTTCACTGCTTCAAGGCTCTCCGATCCAACAAAAATTCAAACAGTTACGGAGTCAATGTGCGACGAATTGCGGAAGGTTATCCAAGCCCGTGCGCAGTAGGTCTTCGCCAGAAGGTACTGGCCATATGCCATCTGGCCTAGGAGTGTAGACGTAAGCGGAGCGAGTGTTTCTGCGGTTAATTGGCTAGGCAAGATCTTCGAAGGAACAACAGTAACTGTATACACCTTACCGCGATGAGCTGTGGCTACGAGGGACTTACCGCCCTGGTCATATTGATTTCCTGTATGCTCAAGCGCTATCTAGTTGTAACGGGGTGAAACTTCTCTAAGGGGAGACTCCTGAGCCCTCGGTATAGAATGATGAGTGAGTTGCACTCTTGAGAGTAAACACATTGTCGTACGGCTGCCGTCTTCGGTTGATGTATGGTGATATTGCCGACGCAGTCTGATGCGCTGTGTCGCGGTGACGACGGGGGCATTGCGAAAGAGAGAATGCGACGGTCTCAGCACCGCTGTATTGTGAGGCGAATACTCCAGCAAAGGCATTCACAGTCAAGAAATCGAAGTTATTTATCTGTACATCGTGGGACTGTTATTATTGCATGGGTGTTCGCCAGCCAATTCAGCATCTGTGTTTGACGGCGCAAGTATGCTGCCTTCTTGGCGCAGCTTCTCTCGACATACAGGCGTTGCGCTACTGCTGAGCAATATGTAGTCATACACCGTGTTGGCGCATGGCCGCAGAAGAAAGAGTGTGTTAACTAGTGATGGGACTCGTAGAGGGGGGAATGAAGCGCCGCCAAAACGTGGCTTGCGTGCTCAGAGAGAACACCGAGTAAAGGACGATGCAAANGGGGGAATGAAGCGCCGCCAAAACGTGGCTTGCGTGCTCAGAGAGAACACCGAGTAAAGGACGATGCAAATGTCATGAACCCCGTTCCTTTGGTCAATAAAGCGTTCGATGCCGTAGTTCGCCATAGAGCTATATGGGCTTGGCTTAGGGAACGCCACTGATTGTTCTGGCGTCAGGCAGAACGTCAGGAGGCGCCAGAACAATCAATGCCCGTGCACTCAGGGTGCCCCAGTACGGCACTAGACGTTTAGATCTCGGCTTGTGGTAGAGTTTGCGAGGCGCCAAGGCTCCATTTTGCATGCGTATTCACAACGACGTACTGTCAAATAGTGCGAATCCAGGAGTCGGCGCGTGATTGCCAACGCGTATGTGGCAACCCTTGCGAGGGCATGTTTCTGCCTGTTGCGGGCGTACTGTGGACCGCAGAATGGTGACCTACTCGTGGCGACTCGCAGGTGTGCCGCGAGGACGTAGTGGCCGTGGATGCTTGCAGGCTCTGCGCTGGGCATTGGCTGCTCGTTTTATTTGGGTAGTGGTCCACTTGCGTTCTTCGATTGCCTGTCGTGCACACGCCAATGTAGAAACGAAGGCATGCAACATGATTTTGACCTAGGAGGCAGTGCACTGGAGGCACGGTGGCTGCGGACATGTTGGGCGGCACATGCAACTCTGTGCTAACCGCGAC
This sequence comes from Eimeria mitis, assembly GCF_000499745.2. NCBI lineage: Eukaryota > Apicomplexa > Conoidasida > Eucoccidiorida > Eimeriidae > Eimeria > Eimeria mitis. The sequence continues at coordinate 68 of NW_024012077.1, read as the reverse complement.
GGCATGCTCTGCGTGGTTTTCTGCATATGGAGTCAAGGCGCAATGTCTTTAGTAGCAATTGCTAGGGT
>NW_024012076.1:0-1019 GCF_000499745.2 Eimeria mitis | reverse complement strand
AAAGCAACAAAACCCTCGCCCTCCATGTCGAGCCTTCTCTGCATCTAGCTGACCCAAAAGTAATTTATTTTATTTTTATTTTTTTTTATTTTTATTTTATTTTTATTTTTTTATTTTATTTTATTTTATTTTATTTTGTTTTATTTTTATTTATTGTTTTGTTTGTTTGTTTTATTTTATTTTTGTTTGTTTTATTTGTTTTAGTTTTATTTTTAAATGAATTAGTTAATTAAAAAAAAGCAAATATATTATTTTATTTATTTTGTTTATTTATGTTTGTTTTTATTTATTTTATTTATGTATTTATTTGTTTTGTTTATTTATATTTTTATTTCCTCTATTTCGTTTTTATATATTTGTGTTTTATTTATTTTGTTTGGTTTAGGGTTTATTGTTTTTTGTTTAGCGTTTAGGGTTTATTCTTTATTTTTTAGGGTCTAGGGTTTAGGGTTTAGGGTTCATTATGTTTTGTTTAGGGTTTATTATTTATTGTTTCTTCTTTACAGTTTATTGGTATTGTTTATTGATTGTGTATTGTTCTTTATTCTTTATTCTTTTTTGTTTAGGGTTTAGGGTTTAGGGTTTAGGGTTTATTGTTTATTGTTTATCATTTATCCTTTATCCTTTATTGTTTAGGGTTTAGGGCTTAGGGTTTAGGGTTTATTGTTTATTGTTTATTCTTTATTGTTCGGGGTTTAGGGTTTAGGGTTTAGGGTTTATTGTATATTGTTTATTGTTTATTGTTTATTGTTTATTGTTTATTGTTTATTGTTTGTGTGTATTAGGTGCGCAGCCAGGAGGCCTTTGAGGCGACATGTAGGGGTTTAGGGAATGAGGGTTTAGGGTTTAGGGGAGGGTTTAGTGGTTTTCGTTCTTGTGCATCTGCGTCTTTGTTGGTTGGTAGTATAAACAAAATAAATAAAAATAAATATATAAATAGCGATCTAGAATATTATAATAAACCAGAAGAGGAAGAAGAAGATATGCTCCAGCAGCAGCAGCAGCAGCAGCAGCAGCAG
>NW_024012075.1:0-1019 GCF_000499745.2 Eimeria mitis | reverse complement strand
CTTGAATTGACGAGCGGCATCTCACCTCCTGAAACAGGAGCACAGCAATGGATTGTCTGTACAAGCCTCTGAAGTTCCGCACCAACCATATCAGTGGCCTGCTGTATAGTAGTGCATGTCTCACTGTTTGGTTTCACATTCTACCGCACGTGATTGGTGACTTAGCTATCGCTGCAGGTTTCATTTGAGTTTATTCTTGCTCTCTCGCTAATGCAAAAAGCATGAGGGCCACGTGACGTATTGGGTAGTCCCAGGCTGTAGTCGTAGAAGCACCTCTGTTTGCGTTTGAACCGTTTGAAAGGGCTGGTTCTCATTAACTGTATATATTGCCTCTTGCCGAGTGATGGCGTGCCCAAGCAGCCTAAAGTTGACAGCACGAAGTTGTGCGGTTTCGCTGCCGATTTCCGACGAGCGTCTTGGCTACAACTGAGCAAGGATGTTCATCTCCTGCAGGCGTACCATCTTCAGAAAACGTTAACTATAACGATGCACCAAACGCCTAGGGAGTCGTACTGAGTGGCCCAAAGAAGGCGAGCAGACAAACTTCGCCGAGCAGTTCAGCAACACCAGCATGGCCGAAACGGGTCAAAGACTCAGTTGCAACACGCGGGTCCTCCGTTTCATTGCACCCCTGTATGCAGCTAAGCTCGCCAAATTTGCGCCCGCACGCAGCTGGCGGGGTGACCGCATTCGCCATCAATTTCTACAGTGCGCATGACAGCGACGACACGCAGCCATTTTCCCCAAACAGCAAAGCACCGTTCGCGACTATAGCACATTTTCGGCTTCGTAATCAAGTGTATACCCGCATATAATTCAAAGCTGATAGACGTATCTGTGACTACCACTAGAGGCCGAGCAGTGCTCTACGAAGGAACAGCAACAGCGTGGATAAACGCACGGAGATATAGTCCGGTATTTTGTGCAAAACCTCCTTAACTGACTTAATCACAGTCGGCGTGCTTCAATTGTCTTGCAATGCACCCAGGAGCACGCAGTGTTGCTAGAAGATCTCTGCT
>NW_024012074.1:0-1019 GCF_000499745.2 Eimeria mitis | reverse complement strand
AGCAGCAGCAGCAGCAGGAGCAGCAGCAGCAGCAGCAGGAGGGGGCCCAGGAGGGGGAGGGGGGGGGGCCGCTGGGGGCCCTGCTGCTGCAGGGGGGCCCCCAGGGAGAGGAGGAGGGGGGGGTATAGAGAGCGGGGGGCCCCCTGCTGCTGCAGGGGGGGCCCCTGCTGCTGCTGCTGCTGCTGCTGCGGGGGGCCCCAATGGAGGAGGAGGGGGTATAGAGGTGGGGGGCCCCAGGGGGGCCCCCAGGGGGGCCCCCGGGGGGCCCCCCGGTGGGGGGGGAGGAGGAGGTATTGAAGCAGGAGGAGAGAAAGCTGCTGCTGCAGCAGTTTGCTGCTGCTGCTGCTGCTGCTGCTGCTGCTGTAGGGGGGCCCCCCCCTGAGGGATGTTATAGGGGGCCCCCCCCTGTGTGAAGGGGGCCCCCCCTGTTCCTGCTGCTGCAGCAGCACCAGCAGCAGCAGGAGCAGCAGCAGCAGCAGCAGCAGCAGCAGGAGGAGATAGACGTTTAGTTTTTTTTGTTTGTTTTATTGAAGCAGCAACAAGGGCCCCCGAAATGAAACCTATAAGGAGAGCAGCAGCAACACCAAAGAGAAGCGTATTTTGTCTCTTTCTTTTTGTTTTGGGTGAGTATATAGATGGGGGGTTAGATATACGATGCCAAGCAATAGTAAGAGGTTGTTTGTTTTCATTCTGCTGCTGCTGCTGCTGCTGCTCTGCTGCTGATGGTGCTGCTGCTGCAGCAGCAGCACTGGGAGGGTCCATCGGCAGCAGCAGCAGCAGCAGCAACAATTATTATTATTATTATTATTATATATATAATAATTGCTATTGCTGCAGATATTGGAACAGCAACAAATGCAGCAGCTGCAGCAGCAGCAGCAGCGGCTGCAGCAGCTGCAGCAGCAGCAGCAGCAGCAGCAGCAGCAGCAGCGAGTGCTGCGATGAAAAGAAAAAAAAAAAAATAAAAATGTTGCTAGGCAAACATAAATAAAATAATAAATAAATTTATAATTTATAAA
>NW_024012073.1:0-1020 GCF_000499745.2 Eimeria mitis | reverse complement strand
GTCTGGGCGTCGGAAATGGCAGGCTGAGAAGTTCCACCAAGAGTCTGGGGCGACGCAGCCAAAATTTCAGGCGGGACACCTATAGGCTGAAGGTGTGAGGTCGCCCTGGCAGGAGTTGCATGCTGGGGGCCTCGAACAGCAAGTTGCGGGCCTGGCGTGTGCTCAGCCCCCTGAACATACTGGTATTGATCAGGCCCTTCCAAAATAGCAGGGGAGAGAGTCAAGGGGAAGGCACTGGAGTGGACAGCTTGTTGGGTTTGTTGCATTTCAAAAGCTACGCCTTCCTGATACAGCATTTGGGCGATCCTTGCCACCTGTTCAGCTGCGTCTAAGTCTTGAGCTGGACTGCTTTCTTCCGTCAAGGGAAGCCCCAGCTCCGCCTCCAAAGCTGCACACTCTTCTATAAGCTGTGATAGAGTACTGTCTTCTTGGTTACTTTCGCCGTCGTCCGACAACCTGCGAGGCGAATTTCCTGCCGCTCGGTTAGTAGAGGCAGGCGCAGAGGCAATGCAAACTGCCCGCAACACTGAAATTATTAGGGCAGGAGTTAGTACACACAATAAAACCCAGCTGATTCCACTGTGAAGCCTTGCTGCCGACCACCGTCTATCACCTTTACCACCAGTGCGCCTCCAGCAATGCTCGCCGGGGCCTCCAGTAGATCCGTGTGTACCATAATCCCATCCTTCGACGTTTGTTGTAGGCTTTGTCGATGGAAGTCGCGATCGCGGCTCTTCCAGTTCCTCTTGTTCCTCTGTTAGTCTGTCGTCGCGAATAACGATGGATGTCATCTTGACAAGTGAGCATTCATGGCGTTGAAGAGGAACAACATCACATTCTGCCCTATTGAGGCGTTTGCATTTGAATCATTTAAATGCGGTAGATTACCATTGTAGGTACGTCGCAGGAGGAAAGCCGTTTACTGCTTCCAGTCAGGAAGCATGCCACCTTGGAATGTGTATAACTGAGAGCTGATGCACGAAGTGGGACAGCTTGACTAAACACTATAGAACTTTCATG
>NW_024012072.1:0-1020 GCF_000499745.2 Eimeria mitis | reverse complement strand
GAGCAAAGGCTTGGATCCACGAGCAACGAAAAGACACACGGAAGCTTGCTGGTGCGGATGCCCCGCATATCCTACAGAAAACCGCACAGGGCAGGCCCCAACGGAAGTGTCGCAAGCCGTGGGGGGCACATACACGCAAGGCGACAATCCAGCAGAAGTGGGGGTGCATGCCAAAGGACACAACAGACATAGGAGGGCATGAGAAAGCTGGTCTATTGCGTCCAGCGTACCGAATAACTCAGTGTGTCTGTTGAAGACCGGGGATTGGCAAACAGCAAGGGCCAGTCACCGCGACAGACCAGTGCTGGAGCTATCAACGAGGGAAATCTCTGATTGGAGGGATAACGCTAAAAAAAAGCCGGGGGGCGGGTTGGAACACCGGAGAACATACCTTGTCATTTTTACCACCGTACTGCGTATTATTGGTATTGATGCGGAAGACGCCACTTGGGAGCCTGACACACACGCGCTGTGTAGCACCTAACGTGACTCTGTTAGCTCCCAACACACTTCCTGAAAAAATGCATACGACGCCTGCGATAGAGGTCCACGGCACCGTAGCCTGGCTGGCGGGGTACTGCACGCGCAGCCTATCACTCAGACGCTTCTGCCCGCCCTTAAGCATAGACTAGCCGGCAAAAATCATATACTGGCCCCGCGAAAGAGACATTGGTGGACAGTAGCTGAGCATTTGCTCTTGCAGGCCTGTGCCTAAGATGCTGGCTTGGGCAGCGTAGGCAGCCGCCCTGACCTAGAGCTGCTACGCAGTTGGCGCAATGCAATGCAAGCCACTGGTTCAAGACTCACTGGCACCGCGCTGTCTCCGCTTCCCCTCTGCTTTGACGCCGAATACGATATAAAATATGTCCGGCTGCACTGCCTCACATTCATCACCACATTTATTCGGGTCCGCTCTGTGCTGCCCGGTGAAATGCTGTCACCGTCTCACGAGAAGCACTGCAAAGACGAAGCGTTCCTGAAAATCCTGCCATAGGCAGAGGCACCTGCATGCAAAGAAGC
>NW_024012071.1:0-1020 GCF_000499745.2 Eimeria mitis | reverse complement strand
GTCTGGGCGTCGGAAATGGCAGGCTGAGAAGTTCCACCAAGAGTCTGGGGCGACGCAGCCAAAATTTCAGACGGGACACCTATAGGCTGAAGGTGTGAGGTCGCCCTGGCAGAAGTTGCATGCTGGGGGCCTCGAACAGCACGTTGCGGGCCTGGCGTGTGCTCAGCCCCCTGAACATACTGGTATTGATCAGGCCCTTCCAAAATAGCAGGGGAGAGAGTCAAGGGGAAGGCACTGGAGTGGACAGCTTGTTGGGTTTGTTGCATTTCAAAAGCTACGCCTTCCTGATACAGCATTTGGGCGATCCTTGCCACCTGTTCAGCTGCGTCTAAGTCTTGAGCTGGACTGCTTTCTTCCGTCAAGGGAAGCCCCAGCTCCGCCTCCAAAGCTGCACACTCTTCTATAAGCTGTGATAGAGTACTGTCTTCTTGGTTACTTTCGCCGTCGTCCGACAACCTGCGAGGCGAATTTCCTGCCGCTCGGTTAGTAGAGGCAGGCGCAGACGCACTGCAAACTGCCCGCAACACAGAAATTATTAGGGCAGGAGTTAGTACACACAATAAAAGCCAGCTGATTCCACTGTGAAGCCTTGCTGCCCGCCACCGTCTATCACCTTTACCACCAGTGCGCCTCCAGCAATGCTCGCCGGGGCCTCCAGTAGATCCGTGTGTACCATAATCCCATCCTTCGACGTTTGTTGTAGGCTTTGTCGATGGAAGTCGCGATCGCGGCTCTTCCAGTTCCTCTTGTTCCTCTGTTAGTCTGTCGTCGCGAATAACGATGGATGTCATCTTGACAAGTGAGCATTCATGGCGTTGAAGAGGAACAACATCACATTCTGCCCTATTGAGGCGTTTGCATTTGAATTATTTAAATGCGGCAGATTACCATTGTAGGAACGTCGCAGGAGGAAAGCCGTTTACTGCTTCCAGTCAGGTAGCATATCACCATGGAATGTGTATAACTGAGAGCTGATGCACGAAGTGGGACAGCTTGACTAAACACTATAGAACTTTCATG
>NW_013574124.1:2830-3094 GCF_000499745.2 Eimeria mitis | reverse complement strand
AATGAAACAAAAACAAATAAATATAATATATACATATATGTATATATATATATATATATATATATATATAATAGATGTAAAGTAAAATAAAAAGAAATAAATATAACAACGAACACAACAAGAAGAACAACAAAAGCAACAAAAGAAAAAAACCATCACCGCGCTGCACCATAAACCCTAAACCCTAAACCCTAAAAGCAAACCCTAAACCCTAAACCCTAAACCCTAGCCCTTCCTTTTTCTTCAGGGATACCGACGGCCTCT
>NW_013574124.1:2394-2730 GCF_000499745.2 Eimeria mitis | reverse complement strand
AAACCCTAAACCCTAAACCCTAAACCCTAAAAACCCTTCAGCACTCACCATCCACCAACAAGCCACGGCTCCTCCCTAGACCCTAAACCCTAAACCCTAAACCCTAAACCCTGGGTAACGACAGTATTCACCGCACGAAGTGTTGCAGTGTACATACAGCTGAGAGCAGCATACTGCTTCTCCTTTCTTCTGCTTTGTGTCTACCTGGTTTTGTTTGTTTGTCTCCCTTTCTGTTTCTTTCTATCGCATCAGCCAGCAGCAACAGCAGCAGCAGCAACAGCAGCAACAGCAGCAACAGCAGCAGCAGCAACAGCAGCAAGCCACACCCTCCACGGT
>NW_013574124.1:1957-2294 GCF_000499745.2 Eimeria mitis | reverse complement strand
CAGCAGCAGCAGCAGCAACAGCAGCAGCAGCAGCAGCAACAGCAGCAGCAGCAGCAGCAGCAGCAGCAGCGACAGCAGCAGCAAGCCACAGCCTCCACGGGGATGCAAATACAAATATACAGGCCTGTAGAAGTACCTATCGAGCTGCACCTCTCATGGGTGCAGAGGCAGCAGCTAGCTAGCTAGCTATTCCGTAGCTAGCTATCGCGCTGCTGAGCTAGCTAGTTGTCAAGCTAGCCGCTTAGCTAGCTGCATAGTTGGCTAGCTATCTATGTAGCTAGCTGCATAGTTGGCTAGCCAGCTAGGTAGCTAGCTGCATAGATGGCTAGCTATCTAT
>NW_013574124.1:0-1857 GCF_000499745.2 Eimeria mitis | reverse complement strand
TTCCGTAGCTAGCTATCGCGCTGCTGAGCTAGCTAGTTGTCAAGCTAGCCGCTTAGCTAGCTAGCTAGCTAGCTAGCTAGCTGCCCAGCTGGGTAGCTAGCCAGTTAGCTAGCTGCATAGCCGGATAGCTAGCTAGGCAGCTAGCTGCCCAGCTGGCTAGCTAGCTAGCTAGCTAGCTGCATAGTTGGCTAGCTATCTATGTAGCTAGCTGCATAGTTGGCTAGCTAGCTAGTTAGCTAGCTGCATAGATGGCTAGCTATATAGGTAGCTAGCCATTTTCGGTTTATACGTGCCCCACCCCAATCCCCCCTCGAGCCGTCTCAAGGGCCCCTGCAGCAGCAGCAGCAGCAGCAGCAGCAGCAGCAGCAACAGCTGCTGCTGCTGCAGCACCCACGGAGACAAAAAGTTTGTCTGCCTGGGGGGCTGTGAGAGAGGGGGGGGCTACGCCTCGCCTCATGCAGCTGGGGCTCCTTTGGAGCCTCCATTGAAACTCTTGCTGCTGCTGCTGCTGCTGCTGCTGCTGCTGCTGCTGCTGCTGCTGATTGTCTCCTCCTGCTGCTGCTGTCTCTTGCTGCTGCTAATTGTCTCCTTTTGCAGCTCACTGTCTCCTCCTGCTCCTTTCTGTGCTGCAGCTGACGGTGTCTGCTGCTGCTGCTTGTCTCCTGCTGCTGCTGCTGGTCTCGTGCTGCAGCTGCTCATCTCCTGCTGCTGTTTGTCTCCTGCTGCTGTTGGTTTGTGCTGCAGTTTGTCTCCTTTCTGCTGCAGCTGCTGCTGCTGCAGCTGCTGCTGCTCGTACTCTTCTTCTGCATATCTTTCTCTCCTGCTGTTTATGTCTTCCTACTGCTCTCTGTCTCCTTGTGCTGCTGTTTCTGCTACTGCTGCTGCTGCTGCTGCTGCTGTTGCTGCTGCTGCTCTTGCTGCTGCTGCTGCTGCTGCTGCTGCAGTTTGTCTCCTTTTGCTGCTTAGACGCAGTAGCAGAATTCACTTGTCTGTCTTCTTTCCTCCATCGCACAAGTGTCTGCTGCTGCTGCTGCTGCTGCTGCTGCTGCTGCTGCTGGCATTTCTGCCTCCTCTTCCCCTTGCTGCGTCTCTGTTTTCAAAGGCAGGTGATCTGCTGCTGCTTCTCCTCCGTCTGCTTCTGCTTCATCTCCTGCTGCTGCTGCTGCTGCTGCTGCAGTTTGGGGGGGCAGCAGCGCGAGTTGGTCGTCGCAGCAGGTGTGGTGGTTTCGTGGTTTATCTTTATTGGGGTGTATAGGCAGCTCAACATGTACAGTTCGTTGCTGCACCGTTTGCTGTTCTTCTGCTGCAGTAGTATCTGGCTGAGCAGCAGCAGCAGCAGCACCACCACCACCACCAGCAGCAGCAGCAGCAGCAGCTGCAGCAGCAGCAGCAGCAGCAGCAGCGTGATTTTTTTTTCGCATAGGTGGTCCCCAACCAAGCCATATAATGATAGGGTATGCAGCAGCAAGAAGAGCAGCAATACAGACAGCAACAGGCCTACAATCTCCCCCCATGAGGTGTACAGACACCCTATCATATAAAGGAATAGCAACAAGAGATACTAAACCCCCTGCTGCTTGCGCTATCCCCGACAGCCGCCCAAAATGTCTACAATTAAATAAAGAGCTCACACAACAAAATATAAGCTCGCTATCCAAAGAAACATAACCACAAAAACAAACCAAAGCAAACGCATGCAGACACGATACACCAGAACCTCCTCCTCCTCCTGCTGCTGCTGCTCCTCCTGCTGCTGCTGCTGCTGCTGCTGCTGCTGATGGTGGTGCTGCTGCTGCTGCTGCTGGTGCTGCAGCAGCAGAAGCAATGAGAGTGCATGCATAGGATAAAAGCCCCAAT
>NW_013574123.1:2090-3290 GCF_000499745.2 Eimeria mitis | reverse complement strand
ATATATATATATATATAAGATTCTGAAGCCTAATCCGTGCATCAGTATCTCTCACCCCCAAACCCCAAACCCTAAACCCTAAACCCTCTCCCCTCTCCCCTCTCCCCTAAACCCTAAACCCTAAACCCTAAACCCTAAACCCTACCTGCAATAGACATAACAGCAGCAGCATATTCTCTAAGAACCAAACAAAACGCAGTTTCTTCTCCTTCCTGGGCGCAGTAATCTGCGGGAGAGTTTAGGGGGTACCGCATGCTGCTGTCTCGCTGCTGCTGCAGTCGATGCAGAAACGCTTCTGTATTCACACACATATTTATCTTTTTATTTTTTTTTTTTTACACTAACTGCTGCTGCTGCAGCAGCAGCAGCAGCAGCAGCGAAAGGAGAAGGAGGAGGAGGAGGAGGGGCAGGAAAAGGAGCAGCAAAAGGAACAGCAGCAGCAGGATCAGCAGCAGCAGGAGCAGGAGAAAAAGCAGCAGCAGCAGCAGCAGCAGTAAGAGCAGCAGAAGCAGCAGCAGCAGTAGCAGTAGCAGCAGCAGCAGCAGCAAAGTTGATTGTTTTTGGTTGTGTATATTTCACTTGCCTTGATGAGCGATAGAAGCGTCAGAGATTTCCGTTGGGCCTGAAAAAAAAAAAAAACAAAAAACACCTGCTGCTGCTGCTGCTGCTGCTACTGCTGCTGCTGCTGCTGCTGCTGCTACTGCTGCTGCTGCTGCTGCTGCTGCTGCTGCTGCTGCTGCTGCTGCTGCTGCTGCTGCTGTGTTGCAGTGCAACAAACCTGCACTGCTGCTATAAGAGGGAGCCGTGAGATAGGTGGAGACGGTGGAGACAATAGAGGCAGGCCAGCTGCTGCTGCTGCTGCTTCTGCTGCTGCTGCTGCTGCTGCTGCTGTCTACTGAGGGGCCCCCCATGTAGTGAGGATATATGGGGGCCCCCCCCTGCTGAGAACCAACAGAAGAGGGGAGAGAAGCAGCATCAAGGGGGCCCTGCTGCTGCAGCAGCGGTGTTGTTATGTCTGCTAGAGCTGCAGCAACAGAAATACAGAAAAATATTTATATTTTATTTATTTTATTTATTTAACATTAATATATTAATTATATGTGTTTTATTATATTTATTATATAATGCATTTGCCTTTAATATATAAACAAAATAAAGATATACAAAAGAAAGGACACTGAAAAGAAACAAACACGACAC
>NW_013574123.1:0-2065 GCF_000499745.2 Eimeria mitis | reverse complement strand
ATATATATATATATATATATATATATATATATATATATATATATATATATATATATATATATAAGAGAAAGCAAATGGCGGTGCGTGCAACGGGAAGGTAAACAAAAAGGATGGAGATGCGGACGCAGTGCAGGGCAGCAGCAGCAGCAGCAGCAGCAGTAGCAGCAGCAGCAGCAGCAGCAGCAGCAGCAGCAACGCTGAGCATGTGTTGGTTCCGTCTCCTCACCAGCTTTCCCAAAGGCCTCGACGCCTGCAAGAGAAGAGGCGAGGCCTAGGGCCCCAAGGAGAGGCCCTGAAGATACAGCAAAAGCAGAAGTGAATTTCGCTAAACCCTAAACCCTAAACCCTAAACCCTAAACCCTAGATACTAAACCCTAGCTAGAGACCTGCAATGGTCACTGCACCCATATCCAGCCTCCTCTGAGCCTATTAACCCTTTATATTTAAAAACAAACAGATAGAATACGATAAAATATATCTATGGGGGCCAAACAAAGCCCTTATTGTGCTGTATTCACCCCAGAGGCAGCACTCTCATGCAGAAAAAGAACAGCGAAAGAGAGGTGGAAAGGCCGATTAAATTCGGGTATTTCCCTGACATGAATGTTCTCACCATAAAGAAGATTGATTTTATACATTTTAAATGTTTTTGCATCTATTTTATGTTCAGGTTTCTCGCCTCCTTGCGATCATTTCTTGCGGAAGAGTTTGGGGTGTCTAGACACCTGGCGGTTGCTGCCAGAAAAAACTCTGAAAAGCCAAGAAAATCCGAGACGTTAACCTTTGTATGCGATTAAACAAGAACAAATTAGTAATTGTCTTTTTTTTAATCACAAAATAAACAGTGAAAAGAGCTGCGGCACACCCACTGTATAGACACGCACACACCCAGAGCCGCTGGGGTGAGCAGCGCCAGACCCTAAACCCTAAACCCTAAACCCTAAACCCTAAACCCTGATTGCAGGATTTCTATTGATTCATTGATAAATTTTTGTTTTTTATTTTGTATTTAAACACTTTTAGTTAATTATTTCAGTTTTAATTTTCTGCTTTCCGCGCCGTTTCATCATTAACAAGTGCATATATGGATCCGCGGCGTTTCAGAAGGCGAAGCAACCGAGTCAGCAGGAACACGCAAATTTCGTGCATCTGCAGAGAGAAACTTCAATAATAACTTAAATAAATACAAATTAATTAATATTTTTTAATTTATTTTGCTTATTTTAATCCTTTTATGCGCAAATTTCCCGCAGTTCAAGCGGAAAGCTAACGGGTAACCAGGCGGTGGTCAGACCGAACCACTGAAACATGAACGAGAGCAGAGAATACACGAATTTGCCGTTTCAACAAAAAAATTTTAAAATATAAAAAATAAAATATTTTATTTTCATTTATTTCCACGAATTCAAATCCAAAACCCGAAATTTAGTTGCACATTCCTCAGGCCACCGACGACACAGGGTCACCACACACACCGTACATGTAAAATATAAATATATAAACAAATAAATATACATATATATATATATATATATATATATTTACAATAAATATATATATATTATATATATATTCAATTCGATTAGAAAACTTTGCGACAAACGAAAGCTGAATCTGTTTCAGCTCATCTATTGCAGATAGTCACTATGGTAAATCAGCTGCATCGCTGTCTATACACTCCACCACAAACCCTAAAGCCTAAACCCTAAACCCTGATAAGATTCATTTGCGTGGCTTATCGGCGGGGTAATACAACTAGAGAAGCAGCGTAAGAACACGCCAGCTGTACGTACACCTGAAATGTTCTGCAAGCAGAAACCCTCAATCGTTGCTCTTTTCGCTGTTCTTTGTGGGTTTTGAATAAAAAAAACAATAAACCCTAAACCCTAAACCCTAAACCCTAGATTTGCTGAGGATTACTGCAGCAGTTATCTACAGCAGCAAGAACATCTTAGAAGATGTCAGTATATAAAGCGAGATAATATATAATATGTATAAATAAATAAATATATATACATATATATATATATATATATATATATATATATACATATATATATATATA
>NW_013574122.1:3024-3472 GCF_000499745.2 Eimeria mitis | reverse complement strand
CGAAAATTCAGCTAACGCCACAAATTCGCTGTATGTAAACACGTTCAAAGACAAATTGTGAAGTCCCGTTAACCTTTATAGGTCAGCGGGTCTGCGTCGTAAACTGACATCACAGGGCAGGCGTTTTCGAGCTGTAGAGTGGCATTTGACGACGCTACGTGTTTGTCTTTAATTACCGAAACGAATCAGAAAACTGCAATTTTGGAAGTAGCTTTCAAGGTACCACAACGCATAGATCCGCCGCAGCGGCACTGCATACGTACGTGCGGGTGGCGGTGGTAATTGTTTCTAGCTGTGAAAATCTTGTGCATATCATTCGTTTACTGGGTAGTTGGTCGTTGCATCTCCATGTCGTCTGGCGAGTTGCTCATAATGATTGTACGGCGTGCAGCCAGTACTGACGAGTATCTTCTCTATCCGCAATCACAGATCCGCCACAAAAGAGTGC
>NW_013574122.1:2645-2981 GCF_000499745.2 Eimeria mitis | reverse complement strand
GCAAGCTTCGGGTGCACCTCTGTGTAGCCTGTGGGTTTGTCAGCACTTGGTCGCTCGTTCTGGAGTAGCTTGCGGCCCGAATATGTCGCAGTTACTGAAGAGATATTTTGTAAGTCTATAATCTGCGACGTGACTCTATCAACGGGCGGGCAGCTAGTCTCGCTCATGCGTTTGGTGCATCCAGCGAGTGCGTCCCATTTTCCGCCTAAAAAGACGAAATTTCCTAAAGAACCACTGCTTAGTTTTCGCCACGTATGCCGCTACCTTGTTAGTGGTAAGCAATGCTGCGGTAGTGATATGAGTCAAGCAACGTGTGTGGCGCTGTCTCTAGTTTGT
>NW_013574122.1:2283-2545 GCF_000499745.2 Eimeria mitis | reverse complement strand
TCCTAAAGAACCACTGCTTAGTTTTCGCCACGTATGCCGCTACCTTGTTAGTGGTAAGCAATGCTGCGGTCGTGAGATGAGTCAAGCAACGTGTGTGGCGCTGTCTCTAGTTTGCTGTTGTCTGTGGTCCCGTGTGACTTTGCATTCGCGCTGACTGTTGGCGAAAACTTGTAAATGATGTTAGGAAGAGCATACTCGTTTGATGGTAACTCTCCGATAAAAGTAATTAACAAAATGCAGAATAATGCAACGAATGGGCTAG
>NW_013574122.1:2015-2183 GCF_000499745.2 Eimeria mitis | reverse complement strand
TGGCGAAAACTTGTAAATGATGTTAGGAAGAGCATACTCGTTTGATGGTAACTCTCCGATAAAAGTAATTGACAAAATGCAGAATAATGCAACGAATGGGCTAACATTTCCTGTGTTCAGCGGTAAAGCAGCAGACACCCGAGACCGACGTTCAGCGGATGTTTCGCG
>NW_013574122.1:0-1955 GCF_000499745.2 Eimeria mitis | reverse complement strand
ATCCGGCGAACAAGAACGCCTTTGCGTTCTTGTTCGGTGCCTCTCAAGTTCTCAAGGAACAGACAGCAGAACTTACAGCGGGTAAGTCGCTCGCGTCGTACATTGCAGACAACCTCTTAGCGGTGCTTCGTCTACGGGCAGAAATCGATTTGGGTCAATTTTTCGTGCCGAACGGGGATTCTGCGGGCCGGCATTTTGAACAACGTGCGGAGCATCCTGTTCTATATTGCATCGGTAGATTTCGGTCGTCGGGTTTGTGCCTTCCCAGATTTGTATAAGTCGGACGCTTCTGCAATTTCGTTTGACGTTCACGAAATAATCCGGTACCGAATTAGCTTGGACTGGATGCATTGTGATGCGCTGCAATCTGTGAGCTAATTGACTCTGCTTACGTTTTTCTTATTAGGTGAAATGACTCTGATTCCTTCGCTACTAACCGACATGAAGCGGTGCCTCAGTTACTCGCCGAAAAAGCTTTTTTAACTATGTAGTCTCACCGCTCCGGTGCATCTGCAGGACTGTTGTGGAATTATGGAGGATGGCTGCTGCTCCTTCAGGCAGTGTGTTGCTCCGCTGCAATGCAGGGTCGCCTTGGCCAATCCTGACAATGGACCTTTGTATTACGAATATACTATACAAACGTGTTTTGCAACAGCGTCCTGATATATATACTTCTTCGCTTGTTATGTTTGCAGGGTATCGTTTTACGGAAAGCGCGAACGCGCCGTGTAGTGCAGTCGCTTTCGCTGCCGAGCCAGAACAGTGTTGGATTTGTTGTACGTCAAAGATCAACTACAGTATGCGACCGCACGGAGTATATCTGTTCTGCGGTGGTACAGTCTGTGAGTTTACCCGCACTGCGTGTGGTCATTTTGCTAGGACCTGCGAGCTGAGCAAACAGGAGATTGCGCACAGTCGCAGTGTTTTTTCCGCTTCTCATCAACGTCAACTACCGAGAATTATTTTGCGGCTTCGAAGAACGGTGAAAGTGCAATGGGTTTGTGCGATTTCTATCCAAGTGAATCTGCGGAGGCGTGTGTCACCCGGTATCTGGAGAGCCGTGGCGTGCATTGCATTTACATGGGCGTAATGCATGCCACAGGTCCTGCATGCATGAGGAGGCTAGTGAATGTCTCACAAGTATGTTGAACTCCAGTTAGTGGAGGAACACGGAAGACGAATAGTGATCTGTCCGTATTCATCTTCTCTTCGAATTACGAAACATGGTTCGTTTGGTCCAGTAATGCTACAGATGCACGTCATCGAACCGTCGAGTGTGCTTGGCACCCTGGTGTATATGCAGTTTGCCAGGACCGCTTTTGGAACTCGGTCTTGGACCTGTATCATGCCCGCCGACCTCGCCGGATAACCCAACATCGAGGAGGCTACTTTGGGGTTGAGTGCCGTTCCTTAGCTGCCTGAATGGTTCGCGGTGGACTTGAATGCTGCACACAGGCAACAGGAGTAACGTGTGGAACGTTGAGGGATTCGTTGAATATCGAGGTGTCTGTACTGGTGAACGAGGATGTTCAGTGATATTTTACGGGTTTCGGAGAAAATTTGCATGAGGTGATCGACTGTTTTGCTTTTCTCAAGCTTGCTGTACTCATTAGCTTCTACAACATCTGTGAATCGTCGTGGCCTATATCGGACTGGCTGAAACGCGTTGCCGTAGCTGTTTGTGCATAGTAGCGAATGCAGGCGTCGCGAGGGCTGTTCAGCTGCGATCGGTGAAGAAGGCACTCCCGTTCGTCGCGTGTGGAACAAGAGCTATTGGTTGAGCCGCCACGTCCCTGGGATGTTTGGTGATTCAAAGCACCATCTTGGCCATCGCCGCATCAGCGGCAAGTCCGTTTGTTGTCTCCTTTGTGCGTCCACCGTTCGATAGGCGAGTTGATGAAATTTATGCATCTGTGTTCAAACAGTAGGTCGCTTCCCTCGCACGAGACGGAACC
>NW_013574121.1:2373-3292 GCF_000499745.2 Eimeria mitis | reverse complement strand
TACGCATTTCTCCTTTGGAGGAACTACGGCTTGTGAGCTGTGGAAAGGAGAACATCCGTTTTTGGCGCATCAAGGTAAGAATAATCACATCAAAAACATGAGTTTACCAGTAAGATCCGCGACACGCCACCGGCTTAGTTGGTGAACCATAGCGCCGTAGGCGAAGCATTGTTAGCAACGAAGAGAAAAAGAACTACATGTAGCTCTTTTTTCCGTGGAAAGATATGCGTGTTTATAGTTTGCTTTGCTGATGCGCCAAGGTGAAGTCCAAACCTTAGGCCCACTCTGCAACCCCATAAGGTCTTCCCGAGGGCAGAGTATTAGGGGGGCACTCTATCAACCCAGCGTGCGCAATTGATGGGAGAAGATAGAAGCCCCAACATACCTTCTGCGCTTGTGCCTTTTCAAACTACAGAATGGGCATTTGCCCGGCTGCAATGTTACTCTGGATGGTCTTGGGAGAGGAAATCTATTCACAGACATCGCCTTCGTGTTGCCGGATCAAGCCACGAGGTCCAGTTCAAGTGAGAGGTTCACTGCACTCTCTATATGCCAACAACCAGCATAATGTCTGGCTCCTCGCCCCATTTTAGGGGTGTTTATCGGTGTAAAGATCAACCTGATTGATGTGCAGAACGAAACAGTTTGACGATGAGCATGAGCCACTTAGAAACCCAGACACATTTACAGTGCTGTAATTAATTGTTTCATGCTGGGTATTGTGCCGAGCACTGTGAACTGCCAGAAGGCGGCTTGAGTTCGCTGGCAAAGTTGTTGGCCTCGTCGACGTGCGGCAGTCTCCTTGAGGTGCGTTTACTAAAGAAGAGCTTGAACCGTTCGTCTGAGCCTTTTCGACCCCAGTCTGTCGCGATGCATTACTGATACCTATCTATTGATGTGCCTGATGTGTCTGCTTTGT
>NW_013574121.1:0-2069 GCF_000499745.2 Eimeria mitis | reverse complement strand
CCGCCTACTTCTCGGCTGTCCACGGTTCGCAATGTGTGGGAGTTGAAACATCCCCTGATGGCCAACAGGTGCTGTGCACCTGCGGAGATAGCGCTGTGGAGCTCCTGAACCTGACAACGCAACAACACTTACAAGTCAGCAGAGCCCACCCAGCCCGAGTGCTGCACGCCTCAACAAGCGGTATGTTCCTTTTTTCAGAGGAGCTCAAGCAGACATTCATTCATTTGGGTATCTGCCGCCACGACATTTTGTGTTCTCCTGCATTAGCTGCGTCTTACCGCTTCATTTAAACTCCGTCTTCCCCTTCTAAGTGTGCGGCAACTCTTTCCTGCACTGATGTGCTACATGTTCAGTGGCTTTAAGGGAACTCTACACAGTCTGCGAAGACGGCCTCGTGCGAGTATGGACGCTTCCTCAATTGAGTCAGGTAAATACTGTTGCCTTTCAAGTAATCCTCCGGCACACACCAACAATATATGCATAAAGGGCTCTTCCTAGCCTAGACGCAAATGTGTGCATCACGAGTTTCGGTTCTTAGTATTATTTACTGTGTTGTCGTATTTCCTCGGACTGTATGCAGACGTTCGAGATGGAAAGTCCACAGGATCCCCCTCTTTGCGTGGCTGCTCACCCAACCCAGCGAGCATTAGCCTTAGGCTTTAAGAGCGGTGCAGTGCGGGTGCTAGCGGTTGAGGGCCCTGCCGTTTGGATGGAGGCAAACCACCACAATCATCCCGTTACAGGAATTTGGTTTGTCCACTCCCCCGAAGTTGCAACAGATATAGCGGAATCGTGTACTCGTCATATTACTTCTCAGGAGCCCCACCAACAGCAGAGTATCATTGGCCACAGGGAACTCCTGCGAGCAGGAAATGAAGTTCCCGGCCAATGCTTTTTGGTGATATCCCTGGATGCGTCCGGATGTAAGCCGCCAGAAATATGCACAATATGCAGAATGTTGAGATATGCCAAGCCTGCTGTATTGCAGCGGCAATGCAAAGTGTTCCATAATGCTTAACCGTCTGCGTCAGGATGGCAGGCGAAAATGAGGCGTAAATCATGATGAACGTTTCGTTTTCTGGTCCCCAGGCATTTGCATTTTCTCTCAACTGCACGAATTTGCACTCATTCGGAAGCTGGAAAACCCTCAGATTGAAAAGCCCCCAGAAGGCGTTCCAGCACTTGTGTTTTCCAACGATGGATCTAAGGCTGTTCGTTACTTTTCTCACCGAACCTTGGGCTTTCTTCGCCTTCCTAAGTTCAATTTCGAGGCAGAGTTCTGCCCCTTTTCTACTGCATGCAAATCGGTGGCGATCACTACATACTCCTTTTCGGCGTCCGGAGATGCCCTGTGTGTCTGCGGCAGCGACTCGAGGATGCGCGTATTCTCCTTAAAGAACGAGGTGAAACCTCTAAACCCCACGATGGTCAAGAGTCAGTCCAAGTCTTGTCATTGCAATCCATGCACCAGTCAATGAATCTGGTGGCTTGTGAACAAGTTGTAGACATCTGTCCGCATTTGCAGTTTTCTGAGCTCGATAGACCACAAAACGAGAATGTTGCAAAGAATGCACCATGCATACAGGCGGGCACCACAAGCTTTCGTCAAAGCCGAGAAATAGCACTTCTTAGCGGATCCATCAGCGTCGCATGGATATCCTCGGCGGGTTCAGAAGAAAGCACAATTCCTCCCGTCGGAGTTACTTGCGGGGAAGACAGCTTAATTAAGGTGAGTCATTCAGACTCAGCAATTACAGTCAAGGGGCTCTAATGTGCCATTCACGACCATCTGAAACGGCTCCGACCCGAGGACATCAGTTCCTTTTTGATAAAGCGAGGATTAATGGGGGAAACGTTTTGAGCATTTCTAATATTCCTCTATTCAAATACAAGTGACAGATGTGCACCAGAAATGCTGAGGGGGTGTCTATCCCTTGCTATTCGTACAGGTGTGGAACCTTGCAAGACTCACCCCTGCCCCGGGAAACGAAGCAAGCAGCCAGCCTGAAGGCAGTGCGTGGAAGGAGGCAGATGGTTCAGCGATGGTTGCGGAACCAAATGCAAGCCAA
>NW_013574120.1:2007-3563 GCF_000499745.2 Eimeria mitis | reverse complement strand
AGGCACGAGCACCATCCGCTCGTGTGCTTCTCCTACGTCTGCATCCTTAGCCTCCAACACTACAGTGTTCAAGTATTTGGGTTGTGTGCGCCTACCACCAACGGCTGTCCCGCCTTCCAGCCCTTCTGCACTGTTGTCTGCCTCCGTGTTCTTCTGTGTTCCCTCAATCTTTTCTACCACCGGGGAGACGGACACTTGGCGGCTACTGCGTCTTACGCTGCTAGTGTTGCTTCCCACAGAAGCAGCAGAAGCAACAGGAGGAGAAGTAGAGGCGCCAAGAATCTCGGCGATTCGCTTGCCTGAGCGTCTTTGTCTGCCTCTGTGCGTGGAGTCGACAGAGGCACACTCAGAGACGGACGCAGAGGCCTCGCTTTGGGGGCATATCCCTTCACCTTCAGATGACGATTCGCCTTGCAAGGAGGCTTGCACCGAGACAGAAGGAGGACAAGATGAATTCATCCGTGTGTTGCAATCCCCCTCCCCAGCTGGATCTGTCGAGGCGGTGCTGTTGTTGGGTAACTGTGCAGGGGATTCTCCCGAGTTCATAGCTCCTGGCGGCGTCGTAGTTCCTGTTGTTGCTGCTGCAGAATTCGTTGCAGCAGCTGAGGCAGCAGCAGCAGCTGCTGCTGCAGCTGCAGTCCGAGAGACCTCCTCTGTGGGGTCTATGGTAACGACTTTCTGGAGCTCTGGGCTTCCTAACCACGTGACTGTTCTTTCGTTTTCATTGCTTTGTGTTTGTTTGCTTGTCTGATGGAAGTCGTTGAAGAACGAGGTCCCCCTGAACTTGGTGTTGGTGGGGAAGTCCTTAAAGGCTTGTTGCTCCGTCGCCGTCAACTCTGATGCGTCTTTTGCAAGAGCCCAAAATAGGCGATCTGAGACCTCACGAGCTTTTGCCTTCGAGTCNACTCTGATGCGTCTTTTGCAAGAGCCCAAAATAGGCGATCTGAGACCTCACGAGCTTTTGCCTTCGAGTCTACCTCAATACGCTGTCCTTGAAGGAAGACAGCAGGCGGGAAAACAGCGACGTACTGCAACAGCAGCCAGTGGTGAATGCGGCTGTGTTTGCACCGTTCTATGGAGGACCGCGTCAGCTGGCTCGGCAGACCTGCGGTGACACGCGCAAACGCCAGCACATGCGTAAGTACGGCAGATACGCACAGAGACAAAGACACGGACGAGCAGAAACTCAAAGATACACAAAGCAGCACGCAGGAAAACCGGCAGAGACTAAAGACAGTCACAGCAATGAAGGCAAGGACAGAGACGCGTATATGGTGGGGCCAGAAACACCATCACACTAAAAAAAAAACAAAACCGTTGAACAGATAAGGATGAAGCAGACGGTAAGCAGCCATCACAGAACTGGAACTGGTGCGAAGCGAGATGGCAGTGCAAACAAACAGAGCCAAAGGCAGACGCAAGCAATGACACACAAACAAGAATAACAAGGATAGATAGACGGACCTTGCCCTCGAAGCTCTCGACTCTGTATATTTTTGTTCTCTTGGAAGCGAAAGCGAAAATAATTTATGCGAACAGTGCGGTCAACAAACCGA
>NW_013574120.1:1329-1907 GCF_000499745.2 Eimeria mitis | reverse complement strand
ACAAAGACACGGACGAGCAGAAACTCAAAGATACACAAAGCAGCACGCAGGAAAACCGGCAGAGACTAAACACAGACGCAGCAATGAAGGCAAGGACAGAGACGCGTATATGGTGGGGCCATAAACACCATCGCACTAAAAAAGAACAAAACCGTTGAACAGATAAGGATGAAGCAGACGGTAAGCAGCCATCACAGAACTGGAACTGGTGCGAAGCGAGATGGCAGTGCAAACAAACAGAGCCAAAGGCAGACGCAAGCAATGACACACAAACAAGAATAACAAGGATAGATAGACGGACCTTGCCCTCGAAGCTCTCGACTCTGTATATTTTTGTTCTCTTGGAAGCGAAAACGAAAATAATTTATGCGAACAGTGCGGTCAACAAACCGTCCACCAATGTGTTTGCATCTGCTGATGTTTGCCTTTCCCGCTTTAGCTGAACACGGCGGAGGCGGCAATTCCCTGCAATAGAGAAGTGACAACAGCAGCGAGGTTAAGAGATATAAAGAGGGCTGTGGAAAACCCTTAATATCTCTGTATTATCGTGATTTCAACTGCTGTGGGTAGTGCCATGC
>NW_013574120.1:514-1229 GCF_000499745.2 Eimeria mitis | reverse complement strand
ATCTGCTGATGTTTGCCTTTCCCGCTTTAGCTGAACACGGCGGAGGTGGCAATTCCCTGCAATAGAGGAGCGACAACAGCAGCGAGGTTAAAAAGATATAAGGAGGGCTGTGAAAACCGTTAATATCTCTGTATTATCGTGATTTCAATTGTTGTGGGTAGCGTCATGTTTATAACTGCCGTTGCTTCTGGTGGTGTTTCCTTGAGTCTCATCCTATATGCTTCTCTCGCTAGTGCTGCGGTTAGTACTCCTTTGAATAGATCATCGATACTGCTGATACTGCTCGTGTAGGCATTCTTAGTTTAAATATCGTTCCTTTCACTGTCCCTAATATTAAAAGGGTCACAATTTCTCTATTGATATTTTTGTTACTACCGCCCTGTGAGCTGTGTGGTAGGACAATGCTAGCAGGAATGGCGAAACACGAGCAAACGGAAAGAATCAGATAGCCACTAGCAAGCAAACCGGCAAGTCGAGCACATAAAAAATAACGGAACCAACCAGATACGTAGATGAATGAACGAATGAGACAACGAAAGGAAACCCACGCCTCAACAAGGGAAGAAGCAGAGAGAAGAAAAAGCAACCAAATGGCCAAAGAAATGTATACTCATAACAACTGTTCACAGCGCAACCGCCTGCAAAGAGCTAAGTGCAGCCTTACGGCTTGTCGAGGACAAGAGACGGAAGGGCTCTGGTGGGCACTCTTAAAGAA
>NW_013574120.1:0-414 GCF_000499745.2 Eimeria mitis | reverse complement strand
GATACTGCTCGTGTAGGCATTCTTAGTTTAAATATCGTTCCTTTCACTGTCCCTAATATTAAAAGGGTCAAAATTTCTCTATTGATATTTTAGTTACTACCGCCCTGTGAGCTGCGTGGTAGGACAATGCTAGCAGGAATGGCGAAACACGAGCAAACGGAAAGGATCAGATAGCCACTAGCAAGTAAACCGGAAAGTCGAGCACATAAAAAATAACGGAACCAACCAGATAAGTACATGAATGAACGAAAGACAGAACGAAAGGAAACCACGCCTCAACAAGGGAAGAAGTAAAGAGAAGAAAAAGCAACAAAATGGCCAAAGAAATGTATACTCATAACCACTGTTCACAGCGCAACCGCCTGCAAAGAGATAAGTGCAGCCTTACGGCTTGTCGAGGACAAGAGACGGAAG
>NW_013574119.1:18081-18233 GCF_000499745.2 Eimeria mitis | reverse complement strand
TTTTTTTTTTTTTTTTTTTTTTTTTTTTTTTTTTTTCTTTTTTTTTTTTTTTATTTTTTTTTTTCATGTTTAGGAAAGTACTCGAAATCTCTGATGTTATTCTAGGTAAACTTTTTTTATTTTTTATTTTTTTTTTATTTTTTTTATTTTTT
>NW_013574119.1:17837-17981 GCF_000499745.2 Eimeria mitis | reverse complement strand
TTAAGAAAGTACTCGAAATATCTGATGTTATTCTATGTTGGATTCTTTTCTTTCTTTTTTTTTCTTTTTCTTTTTTTTATTTTTTCTTTTTCTTTTTTTTCTTTTTTTTTTCTTTTTTTCCCTTTTTATTCTTTCTTTTTCTTA
>NW_013574119.1:16369-16781 GCF_000499745.2 Eimeria mitis | reverse complement strand
ACGCAACCAGGTTCTTCTTTTTTTTATTTTTTTTATTTTTTTATTTTTATTTTATTTTTTATTTTATTTTGTTTTTATATTGTTGTTGTGTTTGTTTATTTATTCTGTTCTGATTTTGTTTGTTTTTATTTTGTTTTTATTTGCTTTTATTTTGTGTATTTACTTTTTTATTTCACTCGTTTTTATTTTCTTCATTTCTTTTTATATTTGTTTATTTATTTTTATTTATTTTTATTTATTTTTATTTATTTTTATTTATTTTTTTTATTTATTCATTTATCTAATTCTAGGGTTTAGGGTTTATTTTGTATAATTGCCGACATATTTTATTTTTATTTATTTGTTTTCTTACCATGTATTATATTTTATTTTAATTTATTTATATATATTTTTTTTATTTTTTTATTTTTTT
>NW_013574119.1:14946-15276 GCF_000499745.2 Eimeria mitis | reverse complement strand
TACTTTGTAGACGATAAAGCCACCAGGTAGGGTTTAGGGTTTAGGGTTTAGGGTTTAGGGTTTAGGGTTTAGGGTTTAGGGTTTTTAGGGTTTAGGCTTGATTTACTTATGGTCTAGGGTTTAGGGTTTAGGGTTTAGGGTTCAGGGTTACTTAGTATGGTTTTGTGTTATTTTGTGTTTTTAATCGATACAAACTAAAGGGTTTAGGGTTTAGGGTTTAGGGTTTAGGGTTTAGGGTTTAGGGTTTACGCAGCTTTTCTAGCTGCGCATCCACCGCGTTTTTTTTTTTTTGATTTCTTTTGAATTTGTGTTTTCTCCTCTTTATTTATT
>NW_013574119.1:14668-14846 GCF_000499745.2 Eimeria mitis | reverse complement strand
TGTTGCTGCGGTTAGGTGCTGCTGCTGCTGTTGCCGCTGCTGCTGTTATTTCTGCTGCTGTTGCTCTTGTCGCTGTTGCTGCTGGTGTTGCTGTTGCTGTTGTTTCTGCTGCTGCTGCTGCTGCTGCTGCTGTTGCTGTTGCTGCAGCAGCTGTCTTTATCATTTTTATTAGTTTTGA
>NW_013574119.1:12289-14517 GCF_000499745.2 Eimeria mitis | reverse complement strand
TTTATTTATTTTATTTATTTTATTTATTTATTTATTTTATCTACTTTGTTTATTTTATTTATTTTTTTTTATTTTATTTTTTTTCTGTTTAATAGGCACAATGATAGCGGGGTGGAATGCAACAAGTGAAGAACCTGAACTTTACTTTGTAGACGATAAAGCCACCAGGTAGGGTTTAGGGTTTAGGGTTTAGGGTTTAGGGTTTAGGGTTTTTAAGGTTTAGGCTTACTTTACTTATGTTCTAGGGTTTAGGGTTTAGGGTTTAGGGTTTAGGGTTACTTAGGGTTTTTAGTGTGGTTTTGTGTTATTTTGTGTTTTTAATCGATACAAACTATAGGGTTTAGGGTTTAGGGTTTAGGGTTTAGGGTTTAGGGTTTAGGGTTTACGTAGCTTTTCTAGCTGCGCATCCACCGCGCTTTTTTTTTTTTTTTGATTTCTTTTGAATTTGTGTTTTCTCCTCTTTATTTATTTATTTTAATTTATTTATTTATTTATTTATTTATTTATTTATTTATTTATTTATTTTTTTTTTTTTATAGACTGAAGGGAAATTTGTTTTCGTGCGGTAGCGGCAGCACCTTTGCTTACGGTGTGTTAGATAACTCCTACAAATGGTGAGCATTGTCTTTTTTATTTTTTTTTTATTTTTTTATTTTTTTTATTTTTTTATTTATATGTTTATATTGTATTTCTTTTTATTTTATTTGTTTATTTTGTTTATTTTATTTTGTTTGTTTATTTTATTTTGTTTACTTGTTTATTTTTTTTTTTTGTTTATTTTATTTGTTTGTTTATGTGTTATAGTGATAATATAATAAAATAATAATATAAATATAATATAAATATAATATAAATATAATATAAATATAATATAAATATAATATTAATATAATATAAATATAATATAAAGAAAATATAAATATAATATATAATATAAATATAAATAAAATACAAATATAAATATAATATAAATAAAATATAAATAAAATACAAATATAAATATAACTACAAAAAAGACATCAGTTTAATATTTATGTAAATAAAAAAACAGATATAAATAAATATGTATAAATATATGATTATTTATAATAATATTTGTTTCTGTATTTATATTTATATTTATATTTATATTTATATACATATATTTATATATTTATTTACATAGATTTATATACATATATTTATATATTTATATTTATATATTTATATTTATATATTTATATTTATATATTTATATTTATATATTTATATTTATATATTTATATTTATTTATATTTACATTTACTTTGTTTTTTTTTTTTTAGTGTTTGTTTGTATATGAATTTAATTTGTTGATAGAACCAAACTATTTGCGGGTTTTTCTTTTTTTGTTTCCATTTGTTTTTTTCTTTTTTTCTTTTTTCTTTTTCTTCTTTTTCTTTTTTTTTTTCTTTTATTTCTTTTTCTGTTTCTTTCTCTGTCTCTTCTTCTTCTTCTGTCTCCTCTTCTTCTGTCTCCTCTTCTTCTGTTTCTTCTTCTTCTGTCTCTTCTTCTTCTGTCTCTTCTTCTGTCTCTTCTTCTTCTTCTTCTGTCTTTTCTTCTTCTGTCTCTTCTTCTTCTTCTTCTGTCTTTTCTTCTTTTTCTTTTTCTTTTTCTTCTTTTTCTTTTTCTTCTGTTTCTGTTTCTTCTTCTGTTTCTTCTTCTGTTTCTTCTGTCTCTTCTGTCTCTTCTGTCTCTTCTGTTTCTTCTTTTTCTTTTTCTTTTTCTTTTTCTTTTATTTCCTTTTCTTCTTCTGTCTCTTCTTCTTCTGTTTCTTCTTTTTGTTTTTGTTTTTGTTTTTCTTTTTGTTTTTGTTTTTGTTTTTGTTTTTGTTTTTGTTTTTGTTTTTGTTTAATTAATTTTATTTTTGTTTTTTTTATAGAAAGGGGTACCGGGGTAATAGGAAACATTTCACGCAAGCGAGCGGCCTGCATAAAAAAAAAAATAAATAAATAAATAAATAAATAAAAATAAATAAATAGAAAAAAATAAATAAATAAAATAAAATAAAATACAATAAATAAATATAAAGAAAGGAAGAAAGAAAGAGACAACAAAGAAAGAAAGAAACAAAAGAAACAAAAGAAACAAAGAAAAACGAAAAAAAGGAAAATAAACAACAACACAAACAAATAGATAAACAGACAAAAAAACAAAACAAAACAAAAAAAAACAAAACAAAACAAAAGAAACAAAAACAATATATATTT
>NW_013574119.1:11881-12189 GCF_000499745.2 Eimeria mitis | reverse complement strand
TATATATATATATATATATATATATATATATATATATATATATATATATATATATATATACATAAACATACATAATCAAGAATATCTTTTTCTTTTTTATTTAATTTTTGTTTTCTGTTTTTTCTTTGTTTATTTAATCCTGCTGCAGCTCTACTCCATTCATTTAGTTTTTTTTTTATAATATAGGGGGGGGCCCCCACTAAACTTTTTATATATATAAGGGGGGCCCCCAGTGCTGCTGCTGCTGCTGCAGCAGATAGAATACCCTTTTTGTATAAATTAAAAACACGAATGAAAGAAAAGTAATC
>NW_013574119.1:11334-11846 GCF_000499745.2 Eimeria mitis | reverse complement strand
AAAAAAAAAAAAAAAAAAAAAAAATAAGTTTTTTATTAAAATAATATGCAAATAAAGATAAATAAAAAAATAAAATAAAAAAAAATAAAAAAAAAATAAAAATTAATTTGTTAAGAGTAATAAATAGACAAACATAAATAAAAAAGAAAAAGAAGAAAATAAATAAATAAATAAATAAATAAATAAATAATAAAAAAGAAAAAAAAAGAGAAAGAGGGATGCAAATAAATAGATAGTAAATAATATAAAAAGAAAAAGAAAAAAAGAAAAAACAAAAAAACAAAATAATAATAAAAATGGATAAAAAAAGAAAAAGAAATAAAAAACAGAAAAAACAAAACAACAAAATACACAAAGCAGCTGAGGTGTATATACACCCCAAAGAATAAACAAAAAACAAAATAATAATAAACAAAAAATACAAAGTAAAACAAACAAACTATACACGCTAAACCATCAGCAGAAGCAGCGACAGCAGCAGCAGCAGCAGCGCCAGCAGCAGCAGCAGCAGG
>NW_013574119.1:9926-10129 GCF_000499745.2 Eimeria mitis | reverse complement strand
AGCAGCAGCAGCAGCAGCAGCAGCAGCAGCAGCAGCAGCAGCAGCAGCAGCAGCAGCAGAAAGAGCAGCAACAGTGATGGAGCATCTTCTGCTGTAATCGTCTTCTGCAGCACTAAAGGCAATATCTCCTTTTTTATTTATTTTTTTATTTTTTTAATTTATTTTTATTTCTATTTATATTTATCTATTGTTCTTTCCTTATC
>NW_013574119.1:8572-9826 GCF_000499745.2 Eimeria mitis | reverse complement strand
AAAAAAAAAAAAAAAAAAAAAAAATAAGTTTTTTATTAAAATAATATGCAAATAAAGATAAATAAAAAAAGAAAATAAAAAAAAAAAAAAAAATAAAAATTAATTTGTTGGAGTAATAAATAGACAAACATAGATGAAAAAAGAAAAAGAAGAAAATAAATAAATAAATAAATAAATAAAAAATAAAAAAAAAAAGAGAAAGGGGGATGCAAATAAATAAATAATAAATAATATAAAAAGAAAAAGAAAAAAGAAAAAAACAAAAAAAAACAAAAAACAAGTAAAAAATAAAAATGGATAAAAAAGAAAAAGAAGAAATAAAAAACAGAGAAAACAAAACAACAAAATACACAAAGCAGCTGAGGTGTATATACACCCCAAACAATACACAAAAACAAAATAATAATAAACAAAAAATACAAAATAAAACAAACAAACTATACACGCTAAACCATCAGCAGAAACAGCAGCAGCAGCAGCAGCAGCGCCAGCAGCAGCAGCAGCAGCAGCAACAGCAGCATGAGGAGCAGCAGCAGCAGCAGCAGCAGCACTAGCATCAGCAGCATCAGCCCTATCACCAGCAGCAGCAGCATCCGCAGCAGCAGCAGCATCACCATCAGCATCAGCAGCAGCAGCAGCTGCTGCAGCAGCATCAGCAGCATCAGCATCAGCATCAGCAGCAGCAACAGCAGCAGCATCACCATCACCATCACCAGCAGCAGCAGCAGCACCAGCAGCAGCAGCAGCAGCAGCAGCAGCAGCATGATAATCATTAT
This sequence comes from Eimeria mitis, assembly GCF_000499745.2. Lineage (NCBI taxonomy): Eukaryota > Apicomplexa > Conoidasida > Eucoccidiorida > Eimeriidae > Eimeria > Eimeria mitis. Next base: position 9,050 of record NW_013574119.1, on the reverse strand, counting down.
TATATTTGTATTTACTTCTACTCTTAATACAAATCTAACAACAACAGTGGGGGGCCCCCTTGAGCATGGGGGGGCCCCCCTTCGCCAGGGGCCCCCCCGGGGGCCCCCCTCCGCTTCATTCTTCTCTTCCTGCTGCTGCTGTTGTTGCTGCTGCTGATGCTTTTGCTGCTGCTGCTGCTGCTGCTGCTGCTGCACAGCAGCAGCAGCAGACGGGGGCCCCTGATATACATGGGGGGCCCCCAAGGGGGGAGAGGGGCCCCCCGCTATAATGCGGAGGCCCCTCAGGCGAGGCAGCAGCTGCAGCACAGCAGCAAAAGACAAACCCACGCCGCCGCTGCTGCTGCTGCTGCTGCTGCTGCTGCTGCTGCTGCTGGTGCTGGTGCTGCTGCTGCTGGTGCTGCTGCTGCGGCTGCTGTTGCTGGTGGAATAAGAAGAAGAAGAGAAAGAAGAAGCCGGGCTCTCCGATAAAGATGAACAT
>NW_013574119.1:3611-4157 GCF_000499745.2 Eimeria mitis | reverse complement strand
TTTTTTTTTTTTTTTTTTTTTTTTTTTTTTTTTTTTTTTTTTTTAATTTTTATTTTTTTATTTTTATTTTTACTTTTATTTCTTTTATTTTTATTTTTTAGTTGTATTTTTATTTTTTATTTTTATTTTTATTTTTTTATTTTATTTTTATTTTTTTATTTTTATTTTTATTTTTATTTTTTTATTATTTTATTTATTTTTATTTTTATTTTTATTTTTATTTTTATTTTTTTATTTTTATTTTTATTTTTTTATTTTTATTTTTTTATTTTTATTTTTTTATTTTTATTTTTATTTTTTTATTTTTATTTTTTATTTTTTATTTTTTTTATTTTATATAATATAAAAAATATAAAAATATAAAATTTATATATTTGTATATTTATATATTTATATATTTATTTTTATTTTTTATATTGTTATATTTACAGATACACATATACATATATAAAATAAAATAAAAAGCAAAACAAAATCAAACAAAATAAATAAATATATATATATATATATATATATATGCATGCATGCAGCTGGGGTTTAGAGGGT
>NW_013574119.1:3309-3511 GCF_000499745.2 Eimeria mitis | reverse complement strand
AAAAAAAACAAAAAACAAAATAAACAAACAAACATAAATAAATATAAATAAATATAAATAAATATAAATAAATATAAATAAATATAAATATATATATGCATGCATGCAGCTGGGGTTTAGATAGCAGCGGGGGCGTGAGGGTTTTGCGGGTGGAGCCCGTGGAGTGTATAATAAATATAAAAATATAAAACAAAAAAAAATA
>NW_013574119.1:2680-3209 GCF_000499745.2 Eimeria mitis | reverse complement strand
GGTTTTGCGGGTGGAGCCCGTGGAGTGTATAATAAATATAAAAATATAAAACAAAAAAAAATAAAAAAAACAAAAAACAAAATAAACAAACAAATATAAATAAATATAAATATAAATATAAATATATATATTTATATATATATATATGCATGCATGCAGCTGGGGTTTAGACAGCAGCGGGGGCGTGAGGGTTTTGCGGGTGGAGCCCGTGGAGTGTCTCTTCTCTTTCATCTGCTCCTCTAACAACAACATACACAGGCAAACCCTAAACCCTAAACCCTAAACCCTAAACCCTAAACCCTAAACCCTAAACCCTAGATACTAGATAGTAGATAGTAGATAGTAGATAGTAGATATTAAACCCTAAACCCTAAACATTGATAGGTTAAAGTGGAACAGGGGTAGGGTTTAGGGTTTAGGGTTTAGTGCTTATTAATTATATATTATATATTATATATTATATATAATATATTATATATTATATATATAATAATATATATAATATATAATATATTCTATATTATATATA
>NW_013574119.1:2092-2481 GCF_000499745.2 Eimeria mitis | reverse complement strand
GCTGTCTTGCTGCTGCTGCTGCTGCTGCTGCTGCTTTTTGGGGGTTTGCTGTTGCTAGGGTGGGGCCCCTACCCCCACCGGGACTCGCTGTCGTCGACTGGAGGTATGGTTTTTTTTCTTTTTTTTATTTTATTTTATTTTATTTTATTTTTTTTGTTTTATTATTTTTTTATTTTGTGTTTTTATTTTGTTTTTATTTTGCTGTTCTTTTATTATTTTTTAGTTGCTTTATTTGTGTTTATTATTTTTTTTATTTTTTTTGTATTTATGATGATAATGTTGATGGTGCTGCTGCTGCAGTTACTGCTGCTGCTGCTGTTGTTGTTGCTGCTGTTGCTATTCCTGCTGCTGCTGTTGCTGCTGCTGCTGCTGCTGCTGCGGTTGCTGCT
>NW_013574119.1:1362-1992 GCF_000499745.2 Eimeria mitis | reverse complement strand
TTTTTTTTTTTTTTTTTTTTTTTTTATTTTATTTTATTTTATTTTCTTTTTTTTGTTGTTTTATTATTTTTTTATTTTGTGTTTTTATTTTGTTTTTATTTTGCTGTTCTTTTATAATTCTTTAGTTGCTTTATTTGTGTTTATTATTTTTTTTATTTTTTTTTGTATTTATGATGATAATGTTGATGGTGCTGCTGCTGCAGTTACTGCTGCTGCTGCTGTTGTTGCTGCTGTTGCTATTCCTGCTGCTGCTGTTGCTGCTGCTGCTGCTGCTGCTGCTGCTGCCGCTACTGTATGCATGCATGCATGCAGTGGTGGTGTGATATGTGTGCATGCGTTTCAGGTTAGCGGTGGGGTTGTTGTATTTATTAATTTTTTGGTTTTCTTTGTTTTTGAGTTTTAAGGATCCATATAAAAGCTACATAGTTCAGATTGCTGCAGTGTTGCTGCTGCTGCTGCAGCAGCAGCAGCTAAGCCGCCCTGCTGTTGCTGCTGTTCCTCTTTGGTGGAGCAGCGGCAGCAGCAAACAGCTGCTGCTGCTGCTGCTTGTATGCATGTCTGCTGCTCTCGGGCGTGCGGTGTATGTACACCGTAAATTTAAAGATATTCTGAATGAGGAAACAGAATTTT
>NW_013574119.1:1088-1290 GCF_000499745.2 Eimeria mitis | reverse complement strand
TATATATATATATATATATATATATATATATATATATATATATATATATATATATATGTATGTATATAATATTGTATCTTACCACCTAGACTACCACGCAGGAGGAGATAAGTTAGTGTAAAATAAAAAAAAATAAAAATAAATAATAAATAAATAACTAAAAACAAATAAATCAAAATTAATTAATTAATTAGCTAGTATA
>NW_013574119.1:703-892 GCF_000499745.2 Eimeria mitis | reverse complement strand
GAGTTGAGGTGTACATACACCCCAATGCGGCAGATAGCCGCAACCTGAATTTTTTTTTTTTATTTTTGTATTTTCTTTGTTTTTTTTATTTTATTTAGTTATTTCCTGTTTATATCTTTTTTAATTAAACAATTATTATTTGCAACTTCTCCTCGACGCAGAGACAAAAAAAAACAATACCACCAAACC
>NW_013574119.1:356-603 GCF_000499745.2 Eimeria mitis | reverse complement strand
ATATATATATATATATATATATATATATATATATATATATATATATATATATATATATGAAGGTATTTATTGATATTTTATTTTATTTTTTTTATTTTATTTATTTAATTTAATTTTATTAAGAACAGAAGTTTCTTTGAGTATTCTCTCAGCAGGGAATCCTCCCCCTTTAAGGGGCTGCATGCGTGCTGCTGTTTCTACAATATTATATAATTCTTCTGCTGCTGGTACTAGCAGCAAACGCTGC
>NW_013574119.1:0-254 GCF_000499745.2 Eimeria mitis | reverse complement strand
CGCTGCTGCTGCTGCTGCTGCAGCTGCTGCAGCAGCGGCTGCAATGCTCTATCTATACGCAGAGGCAGCAACACCCCAGCAGGAACAGAAGAAGATAAATAAGGCCCAAATGAATACAAACGCATGCGACGAACCTGAACATAAAATTATATATAAACTATAATAAATATATATAAATAAATAAATAAATATATACATATATATATATATATATATATATATATATATATATATATATATATATATATATATAT
>NW_013574118.1:2083-3293 GCF_000499745.2 Eimeria mitis | reverse complement strand
CCAAAAACAAATAAATATAAACATAAATATAAATATAAATATGTGTGTATTTGGGGTGTATATGCAGCTTAACATATGCAGACGAAATATGTTTGGTGGTTTGTTGTTTATCTCACAACCTAAATAAACAAACAACCAAAAACCTAAATAAATAAACAACCAAATAAAACACAAACGCATAAATATAAAAATAAATATAAATATAAATATGTAAATCTGTGTGTGTGTATATATATATGCAGCTTAACATATGCAGACGAGATATGTTTGGTGATGGCTTTGTTTATCTCACAACCTAAATAAACAAAAAACCAAAAACCTAAATAAATAAATAAATAAATAACACACAAAAAAACAAATATAAAAATAAAAATAAATATAAATATGTAAATATGTGTGTGTATACGCAGCTTAACATATGCAGACGAGATATGTTTGGTGGTGGGTTGTTTAGCCCATGACCTGGGTCACCCGGGTTTAACGAATCAATATTTAATAAATGTGAGGTCACCTCTCGCAATAACATATAATGATATATCTGTACTAGAGAACTATCACGCAGCCTGCTGCTACAGAACAGCAGCAGAAACAGAAGCAAATATATTTTATAAATTAAAAAAAGGAGTCTATCAATATATTAGGCAACATACTATTGAACTTATACTCGCAACAGATATGAAACAACATTTCGACTTCATCTCACATCTCAGGGTAAACCCTAAACCCTCGTAAACCCTAAACCCTCATAAACCCTAATAAACCCTAATAAACACTAATAAACACTAATAAACACTAAAGAGTCTATCAATATATTAGGCAACATACTATTGAACTTATACTCGCAACAGATATGAAACAACATTTCGACTTCATCTCACATCTCAGGGTAAACCCTAAACCCTCATAAACCCTAAACCCTCATAAGCCCTAATAAACACCAATAAACACTAATAAACACTAAAGAGTCTATCAATATATTAGGCAACATACTATTGAACTTATACTCGCAACCGATATGAAACAACATTTCGACTTCATCTCACATCTCAGGGTAAACCCTAAACCCTAAACCCTCATAAACCCTAAACCCTAATTTTTCCCTAAACCCTAAACCCTAATAAACCCTAATAAACCCTAAACCCTAGAGAGTCTATCAGTATATTAGGCAACATACTATTGAACTTATACTCGCAACCGATATGAAACAACC
>NW_013574118.1:1715-1973 GCF_000499745.2 Eimeria mitis | reverse complement strand
GAAACAACATTTCGACTTCATCTCACATCTCAGGGTAAACCCTAAACCCTCATAAACCCTCATAAACCCTAAACCCTCATAAACCCTAATAAACACTAAGAAACCCTAATAAACCCTAATAAACCAGAATACACCATAAACACTAATAAACCCGAAACCCTAAACCCTAAACACTAAAAGGGTTTATTAGTATGTTAGACAACATACTCTTTAACTTTATAATATCAGGGTAAACCCTAAACCCTAAACCCTAATTTA
>NW_013574117.1:1826-3297 GCF_000499745.2 Eimeria mitis | reverse complement strand
CTTTCCGCACAACGAAGGGACCCCCGGAAGAGAAAGCGGGTAAGAGGCTCCTCATAACCATTTCTACGAGTTGTTGCTTCTGCTCCAAGTTGTCCTTCATTTCTTTCAGTTTGCTGTTTGCATACCGCCGGACTAACACAGCCGCGAGCTGCCTACTCGACTCGTCCTCCTCTGATGCAGAAGCTGCAGCAGCAAGAGCGGGCAACAGCTGCTGCAGCGAAGACTTGTTCAGCAGGTCCTCCGCGGCATTACGCACAGCCGTGTCCGACGACTGCAGCTGGGCCAGGACCTGCAGGCAAAGCCAACAACCAACAGTAACCACAACTCCACGCCGTTGCCTGGCCAGCCACCGCATATACTTGAGCGAATCAGCAGGTGCTGCAACGGCATAGGCACTTAGAAACCCGCAGATGAATGCGTACAAACACATGTTTACGCAAACACAACTGCACACCTAGGTGTGTGGAGTTACGGCTGGAGAAACGCGCTACAGACACGCGTCCGTCTGCACTCAGACGAAGGTCGCCAAGCAGCACGATAGAACCACAAGAAGAGATAAAGAGCCGCGCACGAGCGCGAAATAATATTGAAAATACTCACCTCCTTCATGGCGGCGTTGTTCTGACTAGCTGGAAAGGACATTTGCGGCATGGTTGCGTTTAGTTCTCAACAGAGACGGTCAGGGTAACCAGTCGCCGGTAGCTGGCGCGGCCTCTAGATGATATTTGAGTTGTTTTTGGTTTACTTTTCGGATGAAATACTGAATTTAATGTTCAATGAGAGATGCAGGAGCATACCAGGGGGATAAATATCGCCCAAGTGTTACACACGTTCTTCCGGAGAAGCGGCGTCCCATTACAGCGCAGAAACCCTCGTAAAGGCTTCCAAGGATCTGCGAGTATCCCCTCTTATTTATACTGCCAACAATTAAGGTGAAGAAGATTAATATGTAACAAGACGTAGAAGGGTACCCCTTCAGCTGCACGCACCCAAAGAGTGGGGTGGGGCCCCCCTGAACACAGCCCCGATTGGGCAGTGAACCGTGTCGCTTACAAGGCGCTTAGCTCCGTATATTTCTTTGATCGTCAGTATAATAAATTATAATGCCTCACTCTCACCCGAATAACAAAGACAGAACCAGGAGATAGCCGCCGAAAGCTCAAAGACACGGGATCAGGACCCCTCATTCTTAGTTGAGCTGGCACGCGGTGTGCAGTCTGTTGAGCGCGTCCTTTTGTGCTGAGAAGAAGTGAGAATTAGTATTATTAGTATTAGTAGAGGGTCCTTTCATTTGCAAAGCGTTTATATCTGTGTTTTCTCGGCTCATCATTTATTATTAGTGCGAGGACGGAACTGGCAGAGGGCTGTTGCATTTCTATTAACGTTGTACGAGTCTCATTGTACGTTCAGTTCTGTGTGTCAACTCAGATAGAGGCGGTCATTTCTGCCTGATAGCAGAGCCATTGTAACT
>NW_013574117.1:0-1654 GCF_000499745.2 Eimeria mitis | reverse complement strand
CGTCAGTCCCCAGGCGTACTAGGATGTGCGTCCCTAGAGAGGGAGAGGAGTTGGCCTGATACGAGTTGCAGCTCGTGCTGCACCCGCACATGCATGCACAACAAAGCCTTCTTTGCTGCATGCGGTAACACTGTTGAAGATTGTTGAAAACTTACCTTGTTCGTAGTAGGCAGCCTGCAAGTAGGTGGAAGGGCAGACCTCTTCACGCAGGCCATGCTACCGTCCGCGCCTTCATGCACATACGACGTGATAAGACTCCTCTAACATAGCAGAGGACTGTGGTGGGTGGTTATGGAGTCAAAATATTTAATAACATTTTCCGGAGAGCAGCTGAGGTCCCCTGCATCCTCCAGGCGTTGTGTTCACATCAGCGTAAAGGCGTGGGTCGGGTGTGGAGAGGGGGCAGTCTCTCACAAGCTGCAGCGCTTATTTCTGCAGTTCCTCCTGTAGCTCAACTGCAAGCTTCACTTATGTGAAGCTTGCAGTTGAGCCCCCCTCTTGTACATGAACTAACATCTTAGACGCTTTTGAGCGTTTTGGCCCTCAGGAGCTATCCACCCGGCAAGCAGCAGTACATGTACAAACAGACTACACTGCACCCTATTAAAGCAGCATCCGCCCCACTTGTGTGCGAGTAGTGGGTGATTTACCCTTGAAGGTTTCGTACATCGTTACGAGGTGTTTGGCGGAACGTAGCATGCAGAACGTCGCGCGCAGCAGCCCCAGCAACGGAAAACCCTTATAGCTGTTTTCCGTTGCCGAGGCCTCGAGAATGTACTACACATAGGTATGAGCATTGAATTATACGTACACTATCCACGCAGATCTATCGATCTAGCATTCTGCGGTGTACGCTGCTGTGCAGTGCAGTCCCAACACTCCATTGAAATCATCGTAAGTAATAAAGCAGCATTATAAATGGTAAATTCAAAACGATTTGAAGTTGGAGGCGAAAAGCAACGCCGCATTCAAACATTTTAGCGGCGTCCAAAACAGCAACCAAGCGTCTCCAATGTATATAATCTATTAATATCATTTAGGGGGATAAATTCAAGAACTATTCACCTCCAAAGGTCACAGACTGTAATGTGTCGACTCATCTTCACTTGCACCTACAGTCCCACGCGGGGGAGGTGCCAACCTTGGAGGAATCTGTTATCTTGCCCTTCAGGGACTACAGTATGCCATGGCTAGCGCCCAAAGCCCACTCGGCATTTCTGTAGTAGCCCAAAGGCGCCTACCGTCAACCAGCTTGCGTGCTCACAAGCGTTATGATGTGTGAAGTGCTACCCTTGAGTTATTCTCGGCGTTTGCTGAAGCGGAAATACCTTAAATATTTTACCCTGTTCTCCCCTCCGGAACAAGTCTGGGCTCAGCTGCGGTAAATCTTGCAGGTGCTGTTCGAGGAACACATTGGCATGCTCCTTAGCTTTGTCTGGGAATGTCCCCGCTTCAACACGCTTAACCAACTTGCTGATAGACCGTTTAGCCCAATTTTGCAGGCCTTGTTGCTCCATACATGTATCCGTCGCGTCTTTAATGAACTGAAAAAATCACCAGGAAATGCAGCACATGAAACGACTGTAAAATCCCAAGACCCAGCATCTCGTGCAGGGATCTGATCTCAAAAGGAGAAGCCACTGGCGGCTCCCCT
>NW_013574116.1:1296-3388 GCF_000499745.2 Eimeria mitis | reverse complement strand
CAGGCAGACACAGTCGGCAGACCTTCGGTCTGCAAGCATGTGATGTTTCTAACATGTCTTGAACACATCCGATTATTGTCGTTATTTCATCAAGAAGAGATTCGATAACGACACACCATGCAGCGCGCTGCTTCATTTTGCAACTGAAATTAAACTGTCGTTACTTGCCCACGCTTTATGTGAGAGCAGCTTCGTCTGCTGAGAAGAGCACGAGCAGCATTTGCAGAAGTAGTGGGGAACTCGAACGGCTGAGCAGTATGCAGTTGTGCAGTTTGCGCGCGGACGCCTAACGCCTTGCTTTCGCGACGCGTTCTCTGGCGTGACGACGGCGAGCTGCTTTCGCCAGAGAGTATGGTCTTGGTAGCAAACGCACTTGCTTTTGGAAGCTGTGGGTAGTGCGACAACTTCTCTGCACTGATGACGGGCGTGGTTGTGTATGTGCATGGTTGCAGCTTAGTAGAGCTACTGTGCGAGTAGCAACGGGAGCTCGATTTGCTTTCGGTGGTGTTTTCCCGTGTTGCTGTCCACTGCGGCGGGATATCGGGACACCCCGATATGCATTTGCGCGGCAGAATCTTAGTTGACGCATGATTTTCTCGAANATTTTCTCGAAATGGTAGAGCAGTATATGCGAAGTTATGTTCTTGGTAGAATGCAGCGACTACGCGGTGAATTGTGTCAAGCGCCTAGCAGTAGCGCACACCATACCTGCTATGCATGATGGAAGTTGTTTCGCCGATAGCGGCAACAGCGAAGGGGGGGCCGGGCGGCTGTGCGACCAATCGCAACTGTGTAAATAGTCGTGGCCCTTAGAAGGAAGAATGCGGAGCCCGCAGCTCTTTGTGCATTTATTGGCTAGCTCGGCAGAGAAAACGGCGGCTCCAACGCAAGCTGGTGTTTCTGGTTTCGGAGGATTTGCAAAGTACCTTTGCCCTGGATGCGGTGCAATTTGCGGTTGTGTGGATGAAGTGCGTCCGAGGTCGGCATATGAGGGTGAAATATCCATAGTATTCCAACATAGTAAGCAGAGGCAGACGGGAAGCCGAACCGCAGTCTGTACGCATGCAGGCATTCTGTGACGCCTTGGACAATTTCGATTATTGTCATTCTAGGCGAAAGCGGCTAGACACAAACATGCAATGCATGCAGGTTTGTGGTTTTGCAGTTGGCGTCAAGGTAGCTTTTGGCCTGTTTGAAGGCCCGTCAGCTTTCCGAAGGGAGTATACGAAGCATTTGGCGGTGAGGTGGTGGGCGTGCACGTGTGAGCACCGTGGATCTTTGCAGGTTGCGTGCGCGCGCCTCCTGCCGCAGTGAGCCCATTCGTTCTATGGCTCTGCGATATATTGCCGTTTTAGCCAGAAATGATGCAGATCGTAGGAATCCAGAGTTGAGTGCATGGGCCGCATGAAGATGAACTAGCAGTGTTTTGCACTTCTGAAGCACGCGAAGCAAATGCGTTCTCCGTGTTTGGGTTTGGGTACTGATACGTTTAAGCCGGTACGCGAGCAGACGTGTATATGTGTATGGATGCATGGAGCTTCAGGCAGCTGCAGCGCGGGAAGACGTGGGTGCTTGTCTTGATTGAAGCGAGGTGGCCCTTGGTATTTACTGCGGGCGTGTGTTTCTGGTTGTACAAGATGCGTGTCGGAAGCAGTAGTCTAAGATTAGATACGATCTCGAGATACTGGGTAGGCAGTATATCTGCAGCTCGAAGCGGGGTGGAAGGCAGCACCGAGCACGCAGTGATTTGCGCGAAGCGCTAAGAAGTATGGAGGGCCAGCTCACTATGCCCGATGGTAGCTGTTCTGCGGAGAAGCGGCATAGAGAAGGGGGACCTCGGCGGACGGACCGATGAACACAAATTTTGTAAATCCGCTTTGGGTTTGCACGCGATAGCTTGAAACCTGTTGCTCGTTGCATATCGCATGGGAAACGAAAGGTAGTAGAACCCGTAGTACATGCGACAGATTTTACTTTGGAGGGGTTTGCTATGTTGCTGCTCGTTTAGCATAGCTAGACCCTGTGCGTGCATCGGTAATTGTCTTTCGGGCTGTTCGTATCGCAGCAGACTGGTCATTGCATTCCAACGTAC
>NW_013574116.1:714-1196 GCF_000499745.2 Eimeria mitis | reverse complement strand
GCGGGCGTGTGTTTCTGGTTGTACAAGATGCGTGTCGGAAGCAGTAGTCTAAGATTAGATACGATCTCGATATGCTGGTGTGGCAGTACCTCTGCAGGTCAAAGCGGGGTGGAAGGCAGCACCGAGCACGCAGTGATTTGCGCGAAGCGCTTAGAAGTATGGAGGGCCAGTTCGCTATGCGCGATGGTAGTTGTTCCGCGGAGAAGCGGCATACAGAAGGAGGACCTCGGCGGACGGATCGATGAACACAAATTTTGTAGATCCGCTTTGGCATTGCACGCGATAGCTTGAAACCTGTTGCTCGTTGCATATCGCATGGGAAACGAAAGGTAGTAGAACCCGTAGTACATGCGACAGATTTTACTTTGGAGGGGTTTGCTATGTTGCTGCTCGTTTAGCATAGCTAGACCCTGTGCATGCATCGGTAATTGTCTTTCGGGCTGTTCGTATCGCAGCAGACTGGTCATTGCATTCCAACGTAG
>NW_013574116.1:0-516 GCF_000499745.2 Eimeria mitis | reverse complement strand
TGCTGAGAAGAGCACGAGCAGCATTTGCAGAAGTAGTGGGGAACTCGAACGGCTGAGCAGTATGCAGTTGAGCAGTTTGCGCGCGGACGTCTAACGCCTTGCGTTCGCGACGCGTTCTCTGGCGTGACGACAGCGAGCTGCTTTCGCCAGAGAGTATGGTCTTGGTAGCAAACGCACTTGCTTTTGGAAGCTGTGGGTAGTGCGACAACTTCTCTTCACTGATGACGGGCGTGGTTGTGTATGTGCATGGTTGCAGCTTAGTAAAGCTACTGTGCGAGTAGCAACGGGAGCTCGATTTGCTTTCGGTGGTGTTTTTCCCTGTTGCTGTCCACTGCGGCGGGATATCGGGACACCCCGATATGCATTTGCGCGGCAGAATCTTAGTTGACGCATGATTTTCTCAAAATGGTAGAGCAGTATATGCGAAGTTATGTTCGTGGTAGAAAGCAGCGACTACGCGGTGATTTGTGTCAAGCGCCTAGCAGTAGCGCACACCATACCCGCTATGCATGATGG
>NW_013574115.1:385-3479 GCF_000499745.2 Eimeria mitis | reverse complement strand
TATTGTTTAGTTTATATATATATATATATGTATATATATATGTATATATATAAACTAAACAATATGTCTCCTTTAGTGTATCTGTCTCCTCCACTAGATATATCTGTCTCCTTTGTTACATCTGTCTCTCTGCTGTCTCCTTCTGGGGCCCCCTGGGGCCCCCAGGGGGCCCCTAGGGGGCCCCCACACCCAGGGGACCCCAGGGGGCCCCCTTGGGCCCCCAAGGGGCCCCCTACAGGCTTCAGGGGGCCCCCTAGAGGGGTGGGGGGCCCCCCTATAGGGTATAAGGAAATTTATATATTTAACTTTCGTTGCAGCATCTGTTTGTTGTTTTGTTTTTTTTTTATTTGCCTGGATAGGGTTTAGGGTTTAGGGTTTAGGGTTTAGAATAAGGGTTTAGGGTTTAGGGTTTGAAGGAAGGGTTTAGGGTTTAGGGTTTAGGGAGAAGGTGGAGACAGAGGAAGGAGACAAAAGGAGACAAAAAGAAAAAACACAAATAAAAAGGAGACAGAAACAAAAAGGAGACAAAAACAAAAGGAGACAGAAATAAAAAGGAGACAAAGAAGAAAGGAGACAAAAGCAAAGGGGACAGAAAAAAAAAGGAGACAAAAAAAAAATAAAAAAGGAGACAGAAAAAAAGGAGACTGCAGCGGAGTGTGTATATCTCCAAAACTGTTTTATTATTTTTTTATATTTGTCTGTGTCTGTCTCCTTTTTGTTTGTGTATTATAAAGATAGCTGCTGAGACAGAAAAAAAAACTACCAAGGAGAGAGCAGCAGCAACCTGCTGCTGCTGCTGCAGTGAAAACTGTCTCCTTTTGTATAAAAGGAGACAGCAGCAGCTGTGCTGCTGTCTTTGTAAACCCCACAACACAGCAGCATAAAGGAGACAGTTGACGGAGACATCTATAAGTAGAGAGAGGGAGAATAGCAGCAAGACTGCCGCTCAGCAGCAGCAGCAGCAGCACATACAATACCTCCTCCTGCTGCTGCTCCTGCTGCTGCTGCTGCTGCTGCTGCTGCTGCAGGCGCTGCAGCAGCAGCAACGGCTCCTTGTGTGCTGCAGCAAGCAGCAGCAGCAACACTATACTCACAGCAGCAACACGCAATGCTAAAGACAACTCAATTCTCTCTCTTATACTACTCGGATCCAGTGGGGCCTCAATGCTGCTGCTGCTGCTGCTGCTGCTGCTGCTGCTGCTGCTGCTGTTGCTGCTGGTGCTGGTGCTGCTCTGCTGCTGTTGCTGCTGCTGTTGCTGCTCTGTTACTGCTGCTGTTGCTGCTGCTGCAGTGATCGTTTCTTGGTTTGAAGGGTGTTCTACTGCTGCTGTTCGTGCTGCTGCTGCTGCTGCTGCTGCAGCAGCAGCAGCAGCAGCAGCAGCTTGTGTTTGTTTGTTGAGGATTTCCTTTGCTAGGTGCATATACACCGCACCAGCAGCAGAAGCAGCAGCACCAAGACAGGCCGCATGCATATTCAGTGTCTTTCCTTCTGCTGCAGCAACAGCAACACCAGCAGCAACAGCAGCAGCAGAAACAATACGCAGACAGCCAACCCTTTTTATTCTTTCTTTTGTCTCTTTACTTTTTTTCTTTATTTCCTGCAGTCCATAACAAATCCAACCATCAGCTGCTGCTGTTGCTGCTGCTGCTGCTGCTGCTGCTGTTGCTGCTGCTGCTGTTGCTGCTGCTGCGGTCTCTGTTGCACTTTCTTCTGTTGCTGCTGTTGCTGCTGCTGCTGTAGCTGCTGCTGCAGTATCTGCTGCAGCAGCAGCAGGTTTTGCTGCAGTTCCTACATTTGTTGTTTGTTTCTTTGCTGCTGCTGCTGGCGTTGCTGCTGCTGCTGCAGCAGCAGCAGCAGCAGCAGCAGGCGGCAGCACATTGAGTATCTCCAGCAGCAGAGCAACGGGAACAGAAGCAGAACGAGCTAGATAATAAGAGGAGAGAGAAGAGACAGAGAGACAGCAGCTAGATAGCCAAAGCATCAATACATATGCAGCAGCTAGCTGCAGCTGCTGCAGAAAGGAGACACCCTCGAGAAAGGAGACAGATCGCTTGCTCCTGCTGCTGCTGCTGCTGCTGATGCTGCTGCTGCTGCTGCTGCTGCTGCTGCTGCTGTCATACAATGATACAGATTTATCACCAACATCCTGCTGCTGCTGCTGCTGCTGCTGCTGCTGTTGCTGCTGCTGCTGGGGGTGTTGCTGCAGTTGCTGCTGCTCTTGCTGCTGCTGCTGCTGCTGCTGCTGCTGGGGGTGTTGCTGCAGTTGCTGCTGCTGCTGCTGCTGCTGCTGCTGCTGCGGCTGTCTCCTTGGGCAAGGTATTTGAGCAGCTAGTAGCCAGAGACAGAGAACGACCTGCTGCAGCATGCAGCAGCAGATGGGTGTGTTTGCTGCTGCTGCTGCAGAAAGGAGACTCTTGTTGCAAATAGATAAAAGAGGAGACACAATGAAATATAAAAATAAATAAAAAAAAGAGACAATCAGGTCTCCATGCATATATGCTTTCTCCTTCTGCTCCTGTTTCTCCTTGCTGCTGCTGCTGCTGCTGCTGCTGCTGCTGCTGCTGCTGCAGTTGCTGCTGCTGCTGCTGCTGCAGTTGCTGCTGCTGCTGCTGCTGCTGCTGTCTCCAGCGGAAGGAGACAGCAGCAAAAAAGGAGACAGTTGCCGCCTTCTCGCCCTGGGTGCTGCTGCAGCAGGAGACAAACTGTCTCCTGTTTGAGACAGAACAAGAGGAGCAGCAACAGCAGCAGCAACAGGTGCAGCAGCAGCAGCAGCAACAGCAGCAGCAGCAGCAGGAGCAGCAGCAGGAGCAGCAAGAGATACAGAGACAGCAGCAGAAGGAGAAACAGATGCACAGGGAGGAGACAAAGGAGACATCTGGATGCAGCAATGCTGCTGCTGCTGCTGCAGCAGCAACAGAAGAAGCAGCACGAATTTCAGCAACACAGCAGCAGCAGCAGCAGCAGCAGCAGCAGCAGCAGCAGCAAATCACTGCTGCTGCTAAACCCTAAGATGAAATAACTCTTCTACAGCATTTAAAATATTAAAACACAAAAAACAAACAAAAATATTATCATCAACAAGCACAACAACAG
>NW_013574115.1:0-129 GCF_000499745.2 Eimeria mitis | reverse complement strand
ATTTAAAATATTAAAACACAAAAAACAAACAAAAATATTATCATCAACAAGCACAACATTTTTTTTTTTTAATGAAACTCTTTAGCTGTTCTATGCAAAAAGTGTTTTAATAAATGTAAATAAATTAAA
>NW_013574114.1:1541-3299 GCF_000499745.2 Eimeria mitis | reverse complement strand
CCTTCAGCTTCTAACAACATACTGTCTGCGTAGGGCAGTGCGCAATCGCAACGCCAGACGCGACTTTGCCGCTTTGTTTAACTGACCTCTCGCGCACAAACTGCACATCCCCACCATAATCACACATGCATCTCCAAACTGCGTTGACGTCTAACCGCTATGCGCATCCACCATAGTTTTACTCTCCAAATATGTGCGTGTTTCTAAGGGCATACTTCCTGCGCACAGCAGCGCGCGATCGCAACGTCACGCACGGCTTTGTGGCCCTACACGCCTTCACACAAACTGCGTAACCTCACCATGCTCATGCCTGTACCTTGAAGAGCTCCCTGCCAAACAGCTCATATATTTCCATACGTCATGCACATCTAACACGGAATACACGGCGCAGATGCTCTCGTTTCTAAAAAAAATACTTACTGCACACAGGAGTGCGCGAACCATACGCCAGACAATGCTTCTCCACTACGCCGCCTTGCACCTTCGCACACAAACGACACAACCTCGCGATATCTACACATCACCCGGCGCCAGCACCCGGCCCAACACCGTGTATGCTCGTATCCAACGCTCAGATGCTAGACATATTAGACGGCGCATCTGCGCTTTCGCCTCTGAGGGCATATAGTCCTCGCAGAGCAGCGCGTGATCGCAACGACAACTAACGAAAATGTCCAAGACTATCTTGAACCACAACGTGCGCGAGTATGACTACCATCTCGGAGTCATCGGAGCGCATTTCCACCTTGCAATTTGCCGCTTTGCCTTGAAGTCCCAAACTCGGACAAAACAGAATCAGTGGTACAATCATAAACTGCACCTAACGCAAACCCCGAACAGGTCAGCGAACCTCGCCAAACCAGAACCACCCGCCTTCACTACGTTTTCCGGTTCCTCACATAGGAAACCACGGGATCCCTGCGCTTTTCTTACAGGCGCGATAACCATATACAAAAGTCTGTCATGCGCGGTCCGCCCTTCGAGACTCCCGTTCCTCGCAAAGCAGGTTCCATCATAAATGAACGACCTGGGCATCGCCACTACTGCCCGCTTGACGCAAAACACCAACGAGCCCCTTCTCCTATCCAACAAGCACTCCGCCCCGCGTTAAACGTTGATGTAACGAACGAAAAGTGCCTGTAAACTCAAAGTCTGCTTGGCATACGCACGTTTCAGCGCGCAGGGCCAAAACACCGTCCCAGTGCATGCAAAGCAAGCAAACGATAGAAGCCAAAAAAGGCTTCCACTTTTTCCTCGCCTTAATATCGTACATCTCCACACCTGCACGTATACCACCATGCCCATTCTGATACAAGCTGAAACGGAACAGTATCTATAGCAGCCCCGAGAAGGTGAACTCGCGCGGTGGCTTCAGACATGCAACAAACCGTCCCAGACGGTAAACGCTCTGGATCGGCGCAACAATCACTGCGTTTCATGCGCATACTGCCTGGCCAAAAAAGAACGCGATCGCAACGGCAAAAAAGGGTTCGCCACCCTGCAAAGGAGGACACTTGCACCCAAGCTGGGGATTTCATGACGTGCACACACATAGTCCCCTAGCGCTCCCCAAAATATTGCAGAAATGCCTATCGGCAGACACAGCGGAATTCAAGCACAGCAAACAAACCGAACACAACTTTTATAATGACTGTGCAGCGATGCAGCTCGCTGCATTGGGCGCCCCTGTCGAATCCCGTGTTGTCCGAAGACCGAAGTGAATCAAACGTAATCAGGCAGTGCTAAAAACATCACATT
>NW_013574114.1:348-1296 GCF_000499745.2 Eimeria mitis | reverse complement strand
ACCTCCGTGCAAGCGCCATGTGCATTTACACAGGAAAGCCGTACGCGCACCGTCCATCGCTATTCCCGTTCCTCGCAAAACGAATACCATTATACGTCACCAAGCTCGCCGTAAATACTACTCAGCGTTTGATACAAAACAGCACAGAGCGGTAGCAGACGCCCTACACGTAGTGCACTGCATGTACACTGCCTCATGCGGTCGCTGGTATCGTACTGTCAGAGTCTCTCTTGCAAACGCACATCGCAACGCCGACGCCTCCCGATCCAATAGATACCAAAGAGGATCAAGGCCAAAACGGAACGAGCTCCAAACCTCATTACACTGTAACCCCATCGATCTGCGCGCAAGCGTTCATGCATGCCATCAAACAGTTCGAGAACTAAGCGTACCGCATCTACGCAACGCATATGCGTTTGCCTCCTAGGGCGTACCTCCTGAGCAAACCGGAGCCGGATTGGAACGCCAAAAATAGCTTCGCGCCGACACGGAGAAACAGTTGCACCCGCACATTGGATAGTCCCATTATGCTCGTGCATGCAGTTCCCTTGCCCGTTCACAAAGTAGGGCAGTCATGCCTACCGGCAGAGAAATCTGAATTTGACCAGGGCAAGCGCACCGAGCGAAAGTTTAACACCGGCTACAAAGCGATGTAGCTCACCGCATGGGGCGTCTCTCTCGAATTGCGTCTTGCCGAAACACCAACGATAGCAACAAACGTATAGGAGGGGCTTGAAGCACCGTCNTATAGGAGGGGCTTGAAGCACCGTCTGCGTGAACACTGACGGTGCTTTCCAACCTTCTCCCTGTTTGCCTCTGCCTACTCTTCTGCAGTGCTACAAACACTCTGGCATTATGTGCCGATGTCGGGTGAATTTCACCACTTTAAGATCATCCGCATGCCGAACAGCTAGAATTATTTCCTAAAGGTGCAACTGCCAGCCTGGC
>NW_013574114.1:0-108 GCF_000499745.2 Eimeria mitis | reverse complement strand
TTCAGGAAGCTTTGCGCTGCACATACGCTGCGTTCCGTCCTCCACCGGACATCCAGCACCTTACATACACGCGTGGATAGGCAAGTGCGTGACCACTGCAGAAATGTC
>NW_013574113.1:1893-3479 GCF_000499745.2 Eimeria mitis | reverse complement strand
TACAAGAAAGACCACAAGCAGCAGACAGTATGCAAACCCTAAACCCTAAACCCTAAACCCTAAACCCTAAACCCTAAATTTAAAAAAACGGAGTTTATAGAGTAAAAAACGCAGTTTTTAGGGTTTTTTTTTATCTATCAAAACACCGAAATACTTATACAAGAAAGACCCCATGCTGCTCCCTGTATCTAAACCCTAAACCCTAAACCCTAAACCCTAAACCCTAATTAATAAATAACAAATAGTAAATAGTAAAGAGTAAGTAGTATAGAGAAAAAAAAGTTTATAGAAAAAAAAACGCAGTTTTTAGGGTTTTTTTATCTATCAAACCACCAAAAAGAAAACCCCAAGCAGCCCCCTGTATCTAAACCCTAAACCCTAAACCCTAAACCCTAAACCCTAAACCCTAAACCCTAATTAATAAATAGTAAATATTAAATAGAAAGAGAAGGGGGTTTATAGAGTTAAAAAAGCAGTTTATATGAAACCGCCGAACTTGTTATATAAGATAGACCCCAAGCTGCTCCTTGTATCTAAACCCTAAACCCTAAACCCTAAATACTAAACCCTAAACCCTAAACCCTAATTAATAAATAATAAATAATAAACGGTAACAACACGGAGTGTATAGAGCAAAAAATACAGCTTTTAGGTTTCTATGAAACAAAGAAATACACTATAGACCCCAAGCAGCTCCTGTATGTAAACCCTAAACCCTAAACCCTAAACCCTAAACCCTAAAGAATAAAAAATAAAAAATAAAAAATAAACCCTAGAGAATAACCAGGAAAGAGAAGGAGTGTCTACACTAAACCCTACCGTTTGTTTTTTATATTTATTTATAATAGAGGGCGGAGCTTGTATGTAAACCCTAAACCCTAAACCCTAAACCCTAAACCCTAAATTTTATATATAGTATAGACAATAAAGAACGCTCATCATAAACGATTGAAAATAAATATAAATACTAAACTACAGTAAACAACAAAAAATAAACCCCTAAACCCTAAACCCTAAACCCTAGGAACCATACAAAGTAAAAAAAAAAAAAAAAAAAAAAAAAAAAAAAAAAAAAAAAAAAAAAAAAAAAAAAAAAAAAAAAAAACTTTTGTGTGTTTGTGTTGCTGCATGCAGGCCTTCGAAAGAACATAACTGGTAGCCGTTTATGGGGTTCTTTATTTGGTTTTCTTTTTGCTGTTTTTGTTTCGCATCTTCCTCCTTCTTTTTCTTGTGAAAATAAACTAAGACAATTAACACAAACCCTAATGAGGGATTGCAGCAATTGTATATATTTACTTGGTTCTGCTTTTGTACGCAGCTTGTTTACTCCTGCTGCTGCTGCTGCTGCTGCTGCTCCTCCTGCTGCTGCTGCTGCTGCTGCTGGTGGTGGTGGGGTGGAAGAGACGGAGGGGGAGAGACAGCTGCTGCAGCAGCAGCGCCGCACCCCACAGGCTCGTGTCTGCTCCTCTTCTTCTTTTGTGTCTTTGTCTTCTGCTGCTCCTTCGTCATGTTTATCGAGATGTTTTTTTTCTGTTTGTTTTTGGTTTTATTCTTTTTTCTCTTGTTTGTGTTGCTGGGGGGAGAAA
>NW_013574113.1:1542-1793 GCF_000499745.2 Eimeria mitis | reverse complement strand
GCTGCTGCTGCTGCTGGTGGTGGTGGGGTGGAAGAGACGGAGGGGGAGAGACAGCTGCTGCAGCAGCAGCAGCAGCAGCAGGAACAGCAGCAGAAGAAGCAGTCGGGGTTGTTTCGTGTTGTTGTTGAACAGCAGCAGCAAGATAGAATCCGTAGCAGCAGCATAGACACACCAACTCCTCCTGCTGCTGCTGCTGCTGCTGCTGCTCCTGCTGCTGCTCCTGCTGCTGCTGCTGCTGCTTGGTGGAGGCC
>NW_013574113.1:883-1442 GCF_000499745.2 Eimeria mitis | reverse complement strand
GAAAAAAAAAAAAAAAAAAAACAAAAAAAAAAAACAAAAAAAACAAATCAATACTTTATATAAAACCAAACAATTTGCACGCAGATTCAGATGGAGACACAGAGCAGCAAGAAAGACACTCACGTATGTATTTATTTTTTTATTTATTTTTTTTTATTTTTTTTTTTCTTTGTGGCTGTCTTTGTCCTTTTCTTTATTTGTTTGTTTGTTTGTTTGTTTGTTTATTTATTGTTTATTCAATTATTTGTTCTTTTTTTTATTTTTTATTTATTTATTTTATTTTTTTAATATATTTTACTTATTTGTTTGGCTTCTCTTTTCTTTGTATTGGTGTTATCTTTGTCTTTATAATTTAATTTTTTTATATTTTTATTTTTCTTTCCTTTTTACTTATTTATTTCGTTTCTTTATACTGTTCTTGTCTATATATCTCACCCTATTTTATTCTATTTTATTTTATTTTTATTTTATTTTATTTTATTTTATTTTATTTTATTTTCTATTACTAACAAACAAAAAACCTAAAAAAGTAAAACTTGAAAGCAAAATTTTTTTTAAT
>NW_013574113.1:496-796 GCF_000499745.2 Eimeria mitis | reverse complement strand
TTTTTTTTTTTTTTTTTTTTTTTTTTTTTTTTTTTTTTTGTGTGTACATACAGACCGTTGGAGTGTCTAGACAGTTCAGAGAATATATTAAGAAGTTCATTTGCATCTAATTTATATCTTTCTCGTCGTTTATTTAATGAGGGTACTAAATGCCCGCATTCTCCTTTTTGGTGGGTTGATGATTCTATGGGGGCTTTATTAGATAGAATGGATTATATAAGGATGTCTGTGCTTGATAGTTTAAATGATTATAGAGATTGTCTTGCTGCTGCTGCTGCTGCTGCTGCTGCTGCTCCTGCT
>NW_013574113.1:0-465 GCF_000499745.2 Eimeria mitis | reverse complement strand
TGCTGCAGCAGCAGCAGGAGGAGGGGAAGGAGAAGCAGCAGCAGCAGCAGCTGCTGCTGCTGCAGCAGCAAACAGATACGCCCCAAATAACCCCTTTAATGCACTTCTTTATACTACCAACGGTCAGTCTATATCACTTATTTTAATTTAAATATTTATAAAAATATTAATATTAATATTAATATTAATATAAATATAAATATAAATATTAATATAAATATTAATTTAAATATTAATATAAATATTAATATTAATATAAATACTAATATAAATATTAATATAAATATTAATGTAAATATTGATGTCAATGTAAATATAAATATTATTATAAATATAAATATAAATATTAATATAAATATAAATATAAATACTAAATATAAAGATTAATATAAATGTAAGTATTAATATAAATATAAATATAAATATAAATATAAATATAAATATAAATATTAATATTAATATAAA
>NW_013574112.1:2756-3300 GCF_000499745.2 Eimeria mitis | reverse complement strand
TAGCACGCAAATGTTGTCGACAGAGACAAACGGGACTCATGCACTGGTTCTGCACAGCGGTGGTGCTCCCTGCACACCTTAAACGTTTCCAACTGTACTTGGGTTTTCAACAAGAGGCAATCGGACAAGGAAAAGGAGAGACACACGCAGCCAGCTGGACTGTTTTGCAGCTGGTAAAAAGCTTGGACTTGGTATGTTTGCCTTCGTGGAAATAGTTTCTCTATGTCCATAGGACTACACTCACTACTTGGCGGAGCTGTGGAAAATCTGCGCATGCGAGGAGCTTGGAATCATGCAGCTGTTGGGGGCGCGTCTACGCCCGCTGTGCGGCAAAGTGTTTTCTGGCTGAACTGTCACGCGCCGCCATCCCCAGGCAGTGTGCCCTTGGAAACAAATCATCTGCTCTGCACGGTTGTGAATACTGTTACGCTGCTGGACGCCGTCATGGATGTATGGGCGCATGCATGCAGAGTTGTCGAGCTCGCCCCATCTCGCGACAAAATGTTCCTAGCACTCAAATGTTGTCAACAGAGCCAAACGGTAT
>NW_013574112.1:0-2627 GCF_000499745.2 Eimeria mitis | reverse complement strand
TTGCAGCTGGTAAAAAGCTTGGACTTGGTATGTTTGCCTTCGTGGAAATAGTTTCTCTATGTCTATAGGACTACACTCACTACTTGGCGGAGCAGTGGAAAATCTGCGCATGTGAGAAGCTTGGAATCATGCAGCTGTTGCTGGCGCGTCTACGCCCGCTGTGCGGCAAAGTGTTTTCTGGCTGGACGGTCACGCGCCGCCATCCCCAGGCAGTATGCCCTTGGAAACAAATCATCTGCTCTGCACGGGTATGAATACTGTTACGCTGCTGGACGTCGTCATGGATGCACGTGTGCATGCATGCAGACGTGTGGAGTTGCAGTGTGAGAGGAACTAGTGGTTGCTTGCCATACTTGTGCTCTTCTCTGGTATCGGAACGGGTGGGCTGACGGTAGGAACTACTAGAGTGAGTTTGAGAGGCAATGTACCTGCAGCGCAACGTGTGTTCGGCGACTACTGGGACTATGCTATGATTCGGGCAAACCCTGTAGTAGTACTGACCTCCAGTCAGTTTACGTACAATGATAGTTGTTCTGCAGATGCTTTGAGTGGCGGAGGGTGATCCGCGGCATACGAATGGAACTTGCGCTGAATGACGCGGAACCATTAAGTAATTGCGTATATTTTTGGTAACACAACTGCGTAGCTGCGACGACGCGGTGGTTTGTATACACTGCTAAATATTGTTGACATCCGCTTCAGTTATGTATGGTGGAAGCTGCTCCTCCGCTGGCAAAAATAATGAAGGGCGAACCGCGGAAAACGGCAAAACCAAACAGGTTTGCGTATATATTGATGGTACTTGGCGCAACGATGTCACAAAATGCACCTTCCTCTGTTCTTATACAGCATTGAAGTTGCAGAGCAGGTCGTGTGGTGCGAGATTCGGCTTGTTTTGTGTTTGGTTTACTTGCAAGATGCTCTCGGTATTCGTTAGACCTTAACAGAGTTCGCGGTGCTGCAACATGAAAAAGTAAGGCAAATGTGAAGCAAGCACGCGATGTTACCGCACGTCTCAACCACTTTCAATTGTCGCTCAACTTTACAGCAAGCAGCGACTCAACAACGATGCCCCATGCAGTCAGCTGCATCGTCCTGCAGTTGGTATTAAGGTTGGAATTGGCTTATATTGCTCTGCGTGTAATAAGCTCCATCTGTCTATAGAACTATACGCAGTGTTTGGCGGGACAGTGGGTCACATGCATGTGTGAGCATGGTGGGATTATGCAGTTTGTGTGCGCTCCGGTTGAGGTAAAGCAGATCCTTTTCTGACGTCACTGTCGCTTGCCGTTTTGCCAAGGAAGTATGTACCTCCGTTCGACGATGTTATGGGTGCTGTTTGCCTGTCCAGCTGCCTGGTGGCAGGCATGGGTGTGTATATGCATGCGCGCAGATCAATGGATTTGCAGTGTAAGGCGAAGCAGGAGCCCGTTTTCCCTTACATCCACTCTACTCTGGTACCTACAGGGGTGGAGTGCTTCCGCCCTGCGGCATGTACAGGTCGGTGAATTGGCGGTACAGCAAATGTGCAGGCGTGCTATGCGTACTAGGAACAACAACGACTCCACGGGGGGTTGCGTCAAACCATTACGGGAGTGTGTGCTTTGGTTTGGCGAGGTCAGCTCAGCTGTTCTAGGTTCGATGGGCATGCAGTTCATGGTGTCATTACGTATCGGCCAAGAGACGGTTTGAGCGCACGTTGCCTCTATCGGAAACCCAAGGAGTGTACACCTGCCTACCTTCAGACTGTTGAGATAATCGTCTTTCGTGCTAAGACGTTCTACGTTTCACCCAGCAAGTATGCACTTCCAAAGGCAGACAGCTGAGGAAATGCTGAGGGGTAGCAGCCAGTATTCAAAGAAGCACGTATCAACAATGCTGAAAATAAGCATTGTTTGGTAGCCCTTGTTCTGCATGCATCATCGAACGGTGACCCCTATGACCTGTCTATATACCCCACCGGCCTGCGCTCCGTTCGCGCTTGAGATATGGTTTCTTCTATGTAGAACCGGACACGCATAGATACAGAACCATGGCATGTACGCTGTGTATGGTGTCTTGCAGTCGATGTACTATTTTGCACGAGCGGCATACAGTGGTCCCTGTGGACTCTCTATACACACCTGCCGCTTTATCGACAGTCCCATTGTGAAGCGCAAGTCCGCATTAAACCAGTTCAGTATGAGAACAGATATCTGCAATAAGGGCCGGAAGGTGCTCTTCAGCTCTCTGATGTGTTGCGGCATGTGTGGTGTCGTACAAAAAGCATGACGGCAACCCGTGTGCCCTGTCTATAGACACACGTGTTTTAAGCTATGAATGCATCCTGGAATAAAATGTGCTTCTATACAGGTACACTATATGCGCGATGGGCAAGCCACGGCGCCACACCGTATGCAAGGTTCCATAGAAAGCGCGTATCGTCGCGCACGCTGTCGGTCTCTTTATACCTGCGGCTTGATGCTCGCTTACCTCTCCAAACAGCTACGGGGGATTTACTTTTGTGGGCTGACATTGGATGCTTGCAGAGAGAGCGCCACGGGACCTCCACGGTGCACAGCGTGTGCTAGTACTGTATCTTTCATATTCCGCAGAAGGTGGGTACAGTGGCTCATGGTGCCTGTCCG
>NW_013574111.1:14995-18780 GCF_000499745.2 Eimeria mitis | reverse complement strand
CGCATTCATCTTGCTTCCTCACTACTCCAATAATGGCCTAAGAACATAGACCACGCAGGATTCAATTTTTATGTTTTAATATGGAAATTCTACATACGTCCTTCATGCGCACAACTCGCAAGTCGTGTCTAGCTTGTTGATCGCCAGATCCAAGTAGGCTGGAACAGTCGAAAGTTGGACATAAATTGTGCGGTGTGCTGCATATCTTCGGTACATTGACACAAGCTGTGAAACCAAGCTTCGCTTCCCCACACACCTGGTAGGATTGGCGTCTTATGCGCACTTGCATGCGTGTGAATGAATGATCCAATTGCTAGTGTCGAACAAGGAGCGCAATTCAGGTCAGCTCCAGGCAAAGCAACCAACAGCTTTACTACGCCACAGGTCCTGTATAGCGCTCCGAACGAAACACTGCTGCGCTCGAGTTGCCTTTCAAACGCTCATGCGCGAATAGTGTCACGAGCACAAAATAGCACGCCCTTTGTAATGGTTATCTTAATAAACCCACAAGCTATTAATCCACACACACCATAGAGAATTTGCTTGCTTTAGCCCCAAATATTTAGCAGCAAGTAAATGACCTCCGTACAGCAATATGACTCTTTACACCACAGCCATTAAATTTTTGTTCTTGGAGCACTTTCAGACAAAACCTTTATGGCAGCGGATGCATCGCAATGGAGGTTGGCCTTACCTCTGACGACCAACCTACCTAGCCAGCTCTTTGTATAACGGCCTACTGGAATGTGCCGCCGATGTTCCGTCCACTGCAGTTTCATAGTGCTGCACCGCGCGCTTCAGCCTTACAAGCTGGTTGTTCACCATCTCCCACTTAGATAATTGCACGTTAAGAGGTAGTAAATCAAGGAAATAGACTCGAAAAGGAGCCATATGGAATATAAAGCGGGCTTTTGCAGTCTAGATTAAGAAATTTTGCTCTAAAACGTGACTAAGCATTGACGTGTGCTGACACGCTAATTACAGCAGGCGCATGCAAGCAGACTTGCGTATGGTTTGTGTAGTAAATGTTTTAAAACGCGCATAGAACACTCGTGAAAGACCCGCACACACAGCTTGCATCACTGCAAAGCTGCGCGCACGGAAACTCACTGCCTGCATTTATTCTAGCCCTCATTGCATATCCGGTACATATGCATATCTGGGAAGCCAAAGAGCGCAGCGGCAGATTATTTTCCATCAAGCAGCCTTCTCGGCTCAGAGACTGTTCAGCAACGCGAGCGACGTTATCAGCACTAACACCAAAGGTGTGCGCACATGCCATTACACGCTGTAACACTCATCAATCGAAGTGCCATTGCTGTAGCGAATGCTATTGATGCCTTTGTTATTTGGATGCCATAGGTGAGCACACGTGGCAAGCAGCACGGAATACTTCTCTCAGATGAAGGCGCGGTTGGCAAAAGCACAGCATTGGCGAATGCCACTTGCTCAACTACTAAACTCAATGCGACCACGGCCGATGGAGTTCCAGAGAGTATCTCATTGACATCTCCCATCGCAAGTGCACAGAGCCGCGGGTCTTTGCAATAAACTCTACACATTTCATGTGTTTGTCGCATTTTAGCCAGGAAACGAACTTCCTGCAGGCGCGTTGAGCATTCCTTCAGTGTCTAAATACTGTCATCTCAATTCAAGTGTGGTTTTGTCGATTACCCGCTGGTGAGCTCCCTCAAAGATCGACAACGCGAGGATGATCAGGAACCGTATTAGTAGGTTTTGAAACGGTTGTATCAACGAGAAAGTGTCTCGAGAGAAGTCTCATCTATAATTGTAGCCACGTCCAGATGCTCCCCGCAATCATGACTGTTCATACTGACAAATAATAGCAACCTTTCTTCAGTCCTAACGTTAGCTTCTTGCCACATCGTCGTACAACTGATATGCCGGGTACTAACGCAAAAGTGTTCCTGAAAATCTACAAGCATCACCACGATATCAATCCATTTGGTCTCCGTGTCTTGTTAGTATTACGCACAAGCTGGCGGGTGAAGGTCCCTTCTCGGAAAGCCTATTCGCGGAGACGCAGACTTCGCATATGCCAATCACCACTGCGCGCCAAGAACCCCGCTGAACGGGTGTTTCAAGCTGCATTGCTGCGTGTAAAGTGCCTTCTGGCCGGTTCTGCGCCGACAATTAGTACGGATGAACAATGGTTAGATCAAACAAATTAGCGTGCCACTGTGCTCCGATGCGGAAGCGTAAATCGTTTCCTAAAGGTTACCGGCTAAGACCTGTCCGTTGCATCACCCTAAGCCAGCAACGCACTTTCTGTAAAGACGAGTAAACTCACAACAATGAATTCGTCCGTCCTGCATGCAGGACAAAACGACAAGCCATGTTTAATTAACTATGGAAATTCCGGTTCGAACAGTTCTGAGCAAAGGTCTCGTTCGCAATGCGTTTCTTTCCGCTGGTGGGCGATACAAAATAAACGAATATAAGCACAGGCTCGTTTTCATTCGATTGCAGAATTTCCATAAATGCGGGAGGGACGTCCGTGCCGGATTACCCAGCGCAGAATACATAATGCAATAGCCGCCGCTCGGCGGCCTCTTCACCATGTGTAGAAATGACGTGATTAGGTTTTACGCCCGAGCCTTAAACAGGCAGTTTGGCTTGTCAACCACTCACGCTTAGGGCCGACTATTCCAGGGGAAACGCTCGAGAAGCGACTAACTAGCTGTAAGATGTATCCATGCAGCATGCAACGAGGCGACCTGCGCATTCCGCGCAAAAATATCGGCACAGTTGCCTTATTTGTCAGCTATATAAATACGTACTCGCAGAAGCTCTTAGATGCCGTAATGAAAAAATGGAAAACTGCATCCTGTATCGTCAGCAACCGCAGCGGAAGTGCTAGCTACATCCTTCCATGCAAGGAAGGATGTGCTTAGGGTTCGTACGTACAAAATTCCACATGAGTCACGGGGGCCAAGTTGGGATGTGACGGGTTTCAGAGACGTGGCCAAATTTGGTTGATGCACTAAAAGTAACAAAAACGGCTAACAGCCTGCGGACGAGCGGTACAGGTATGCTCTTCGTTCAAAACCAAGTCCAGAAACAAACGCCCTGCAGTGCTCCATGAGTAGCTACAGGGAAACAACCAATTATGATATCAAGGCAATTCTACGAATGTATCCCGTTTTCTACTTTTTCTGGCATATTAGACGCACAAGCTGGCAGATCAAATGTCTCAAATCATCGAATTCGGCGAATATTTGCAGGCGAGGAATTCGTCAATTTACTATACTGCTGCGAACACGACAGATATTTCCCAATTAGTTATCGAAAGCGGGGTGACAAAATTGCGACAGCCTTAGAACGCATCGAGCTATCCAACTAAGAACAAAAACATTTTAATACGACAAATTCACCCAAGGCACACCCATTTGATTCGAAGACGCCACGCGATAATTTGACACTGCGAACGCTCCGACGCGGCCCTAAAGGCGCCTCATCACTTACGTCCTGCCCATAGCAACACAGTGGATCCTTTCCATCATGCTCGGTGACAAACAGCCTGTTGCGTTCCTGTATATTGCTCAGTGAATGGGCAACCTCCGCTGGCCTTCCACAATAACGCATTTTGCCTTTAGCGTTTCTCTACGGCCATGTAAACCAACAAAACACGAGGCGCACTTCCTGGCAGCGCGTGAATCGTCACTCGCGCATAGCCACTAGGTAAAACGTCTGTCAAAGATGAAATAATTAGTTAGATTACGTGGTTCCTCTACACTCCGCCATACTCGATAGTAACGAGATAT
>NW_013574111.1:14509-14739 GCF_000499745.2 Eimeria mitis | reverse complement strand
ACTTTCTGGCAGCGCGTGAATTGTCACTCGCGCATAGCCACTAGGTAAAACGTCTGTCAAAGATGAAAGAATTAGTTAGATTACGTGGTACCTCTACACTCCGCCATACTCGCGAGTCACGAGAGTGACGCCACGCCACAATCGCCATCATCATATACAGGATGCCACTACAACATGGTCGTGCTCTATGTCATCTCTGTGTATCTTAGAGGTAAACAGGAAGGAGCCAC
>NW_013574111.1:14244-14409 GCF_000499745.2 Eimeria mitis | reverse complement strand
CACCAGATGATACAAAGACAGCGAGCAACGCTCAACAGACGACCTCCCTAGTCTAGCTCGGCGGGTCTTATCACTCAATTGCCGCACCCTGCAATCTGGGAGTGGACACAGCATGGTGCATCCTTGCAACTTAATATTAGCACCAAAATTGCTTGCAATCACTGA
>NW_013574111.1:13628-14144 GCF_000499745.2 Eimeria mitis | reverse complement strand
GGATGCCACTACAGCATGGTCGTGCTCTATGTCATCTCTGTGCATCTTAAAGGTAAACAGGAAGGAGCCACGCCGCGCCGCACGAGATGATACAAAGACAGCGGGCAACGCTCAACAGACGAGCTCCCTAGTCTAGCTCGGCGGGTCGTATCACTCAATCGCCGCACCCTGCAATCTGGGAGTGGGTGGACACAGCATGGTGCATCGTTGCAACTTAATATTAGCATCAAAATTGCTTGCAATCACTGGTGAACGTTTCGCGTCAGAGGCGCGACATAAGGCACATCAGACGCACTGGCTGTTTGTTTACGAAAGGCCACTTGCACCTGACCGCTATAGGGGTCGCACGTCGAATACGATACAGGCGCCTGGGGGGGCGTCTACATCCCACATGGTTTATCCTGGCACGACGGTAGACCACGCTGCACGTCCAACGACGTGAACAACGCCTGCAGTACATCGTTGCCTGCTCCACTTGAGGGTTTCGAGATGCAGGATGCAACGTTTGCCTCTCCG
>NW_013574111.1:13275-13528 GCF_000499745.2 Eimeria mitis | reverse complement strand
GCTGCACGTCCAACGACGTGAACAACGCCTGCAGTACATCGTTGCCTGCTCCACTTGAGGGTTTCGAGATACATAACGCAACGTTTGCCTCTCCTACACTTGGTTCCCCTGCAAGCAACATTTTGACGGAGTAAATGCTTCTAATGTCTTTTAGACTCCTCCAATGTGGCTACGGCCTTTTCCAAGTTGTCCGCTTTTTTGCAGCCAACCGACCTCATCTAGGACAGTATCATTCTGAAAACGCGGTCACACG
>NW_013574111.1:13055-13175 GCF_000499745.2 Eimeria mitis | reverse complement strand
TTGTTCGGCTCAAGCAGTTGCTCTTCTGAGGTGATGCACCCTAGACAGTGCATGGTGCACACTGTATTTAGCAGCTAAACCGCGGACATGCAAATGCCTGCTGCTTCATACGAACTACGG
>NW_013574111.1:12627-12955 GCF_000499745.2 Eimeria mitis | reverse complement strand
GTGCATGGTGCACACTGTATTTAACAGCTAAACAGCGCACACGCAAATGCCTGCTGCTTCATACGAAACACGAACGATGACTGAACGTCTACGTGGTGTTTCCGCGACGCTGCTGTGCCACGGTGTGAATTCCGAGCAGCCTCCCTTTCGTGGCTACGCCTATGTCGGAACGGCAAGACGAGTATGTGCCAGAAAACTCCCAATACCCCGGCGTCACCCGCTTCCACACTTTGCAGATCATCAGACACAGCGCTATGCTGGTAATTAGGCCAGCAGCATCCTGCGCCCAGCTCCTGTCTGCATCTACTATTCAGCGCCCGCATCACCC
>NW_013574111.1:12237-12527 GCF_000499745.2 Eimeria mitis | reverse complement strand
ACACTTTGCAGATCATCAGACACAGCGCTATGCTGGTAATTAGGCCAGCAGCATCCTGCGCCCAGCTCCTCTCTGCATCTACTATTCAGCGCCCGCACCACCTCCTGCAGCTTTCGCGAGTCATCAAAGGCAATCGGCACCAAACGAACCCTGTGCAGGTGCAACCCCTGAATGCGATACGCCGGAAAGGCAACAATTCGTCATCAGCAATCCGCGGTGGTGAGGCTTGTGCCACTGCAAAATCTACTCCCCATTCTATCACTAAACCAGCAACTTTAACATTGAAGGCT
>NW_013574111.1:11867-12137 GCF_000499745.2 Eimeria mitis | reverse complement strand
TTTCCCCAACACTGCTATGGCACGGGATGAATTCCGAGCAGTTCACCTTTCGTGGCTACGCCTATGTAGGAACGGGAAGGCGAGCGTGTGCCCGACAACACCCAATACCCGGCCGTCACGGTGCCCGCTTCTACACTTTGTACATCATCAGACACAGCGCTACGCTGGTAATTAGGCCGGAAGCCTGCGCCCAGCCCCCTGTCAAATCTTTTCTGGAGCGCTCACGGCGTTCACGAGGCAGTAAAAACAAAATTCGCCTCTCAAGATATA
>NW_013574111.1:11163-11767 GCF_000499745.2 Eimeria mitis | reverse complement strand
CATCATCATATACAGGATGCCACTACAACATGGTCGTGCTCTGTGCCATCTCTGTGCATCTTAGAGGTAAACAGGAAGGAGCCACGCCGCGCCGCACCAGATGATACAAAAACAGCGAGCAACGCTCAATAGGCGACCTCCCTAGTCTAGCTCGGCGGGTCTTATCACTCAATTGCCGCACCCTGCAATCTGGGAGTGGGTGGACACAGCATGGTGCATCCTTGCAACTTAATATTAGCATCAAAATTGCTTGCAATCACTGGTGAACGTTTCGCGTCAGAGGCGCGTCATAAGGTACGTCGGACGCACTGGCTGTTTGTTTACAAAAGGCCACTTCCACCTGACCGCTATAACGGTCGCACGTCGAATACGATACAGGCGCCTGGGGGGGCGTCTACATCCCACAGGGTTTATCCTGGCACGACGGTAGACCACGCTGCACGTCCAACGACGTGAACAACACTTGCAGTACATCGTTGCCTGCTCCACTTGAGGGTTTCGAGATAGAGGATGCAACGTTTGCCTCTCCTACACTTGGTTCCCCTGCGAGCAACATTTTGACGGAGTAAATGCTTCTAATGTCTTTTAGACTCCTCCAATGTGG
>NW_013574111.1:10772-11063 GCF_000499745.2 Eimeria mitis | reverse complement strand
ACACTTGGTTCCCCTGCAAGCAACATTTTGACGGAGTAAATGCTTCTCATGTCTTTTAGACTCCTCCAATATGGCTATGGCCTTTTCCAACTTGTCCGCTTTTTTGCGGCCGACCGACCTCATCTAGTATCATTCTGAAAACGTGATCACACACATCGTGCCACCAACAGCCTGTCCGTCAACACGGCAAGATTGTTCGGCTCAAGCAGACGCTCTTCTGAGGTGACGCACCCTAGACAGTGCATGGTGCACACTGCATTTAACAGCTAAACACCGCACACGCAAATGCCT
>NW_013574111.1:10360-10672 GCF_000499745.2 Eimeria mitis | reverse complement strand
GCAAGATTGTTCGGCTCAAGCAGTTGCTCTTCTGAGGTGATGCACCCTAGACAGTGCATGGTGCACACTGCATTTAACAGCTAAACAGTGCACATGCAAATGCCTGCTGCTTCATACGAACTACGAACGAGGATTAAGCATCTACGTGATGTTTCCCCAACACTGCTATGGCACGGGATGAGTTCCGAGCAGTTCACCTTTCGTGGTTACGCCTATGTAGGGACGGCAAGGCGAGCGTGTGCCCGACAACACCCAATACCTTTCGTGGCTACGCCTATGTAGGAACGGGAAGGCGAGCGTGTGCCCGACAAG
>NW_013574111.1:9955-10260 GCF_000499745.2 Eimeria mitis | reverse complement strand
AGACTCCTCCAATATGGCTATGGCCTTTTCCAACTTGTCCGCTTTTTTGCGGCCGACCGACCTCATCTAGGACAGTATTACTCTGAAAACGCGGTCACACACATCGTTTCACCAACAGCCTGTCCGTCAACACGGCAAGATTGTTCGGCTCAAGCAGTTGCTCTTCTGAGGTGATGCACCCTAGACAGTGCATGGTGCACACTGTATTTAACAGCTAAACAGCGCACACGCAAATGCCTGCTGCTTCATACGAAACATGAACGATGACTGAACGTCTACGTGGTGTTTCTGCGACACTGCTGTGG
>NW_013574111.1:9063-9726 GCF_000499745.2 Eimeria mitis | reverse complement strand
ATCGGCACCAAACGAACCCTGTGCAGGTGCAACCCCTGAATGCGATACGCCGGAAAGGCAACAATTCGTCGTCAGCAATCCGCGGTGGTGAGGCTTGTGCCACTGCAAAATCTACTCCCTATTCTATCACTAAACCAGCAACTTTAACATTGAAGGCTCTGCGGAACAAAACTCTGAAGCCTTGCCAGTCTCCATCTGCCCTGCTCCCACGAAGGTGCAGACGCACGGTCGCAACCAGGGAACAGCGCAGAGACACGAAAAAAGACCTAAAGCAACAAGCGCTGTGGCGACAGCGGCACCCCTTGGCCCATGCTGCCGTAATTCTGAAGCCCGCAAAGCCTCTGCATCCCACCAGCTACTTTTTATCGCATTTTCTGCCCTTGCTGCTGAGCTAGTCATGCAGATGTTCTACACTCTGCAGCTATCTTTTATATAGTTGCCGTTGTTTGTCAACTCTCATTGCATACCCCCACTGCTTTTGTGCATGTTCAGTTTGACGTTCACGATATGCGGCACGAGCGATTCACAGGGCATACTTCTAAGTGTATGCCATTGGAGTGCATGGCCCGTTGGGAGTGGGCATCAGCTGCACTGAATATAGAGAATGATCGCTTTTACCTCAGCATAGTCACCGGCCCCCATCACCAAGCCTAAGCTCTCTGA
>NW_013574111.1:8816-8963 GCF_000499745.2 Eimeria mitis | reverse complement strand
GTATGCCATTGGAGTGCATGGCCCGTTGGGAGTGGGCATCAGCTGCACTGAATATAGAGAATGATCGCTTCTACCTCAGCATAGTCACCGGCCCCCATCACCAAGCCTAAGCTCTCCGATGCTAGAACGCTGCCCTCAGTACATCCT
>NW_013574111.1:7909-8716 GCF_000499745.2 Eimeria mitis | reverse complement strand
GCAACAAAACACGAGGCGCACCTTCTGGCAGTGCATGATCCTTCACGTATAGCTACACGCTAAAACGTCTTTCCAACAGGACAGAATTACTTAGATTACGTTCAGAACGCTGTACCACGACATCCCGCCATCTTCGATAGCCGCGATGCCGATGCCGCACCACAATTTCCATGACTAGTAACGGCATTACCTGGTCGAGTCCTATGCTACCCCTGTATGCCATTTGCAGGTTAACAGGAAGCAACCACGCCTTGCTACGCTCGATGGTACGCCAAACGCATACCCGACGTATACAGCTCGACAGACAAGTTGCCTGGTCTAGTTCAGGCGGTCCCATTACTTGGTTGCTCCACCCTGCACTGTGGAAATGGGTGGAATCAGCACGATGCATCAATGAAACGTAAGTATCCGAATTTTTTGAAACCGTTGGTGGTTTTTGCTCGAAAGAGGCGTGCCTTGTGAAAGATGGGCCTCACTGGCTGTTTGTTTACGAAAGGCCACTTGTGCCTGACCAATATAGCGATAGTGATAGCACCCCAAAAGCGATACGGCCCCACGGGCGCCGGTTGCTTGCCACAGGATATCGCCAGGCTCTACGTTTGACCAGACAACGCCTCCATCAACGTTAACGAAACTTGCAGTACATCGTTACCTGCTCTACTTTTCGGCTTCGAAGCACACCAAGGACCGTTCGTCTCTGCTGCCCCAGGTACCCTTGCATGTAACATAATGATAAAGTATGTGCTTACCATGTTTTCTAGACTCCGCCATTAAGAGCATTTGCAGCTTGGATCCCGTTATGTTGCG
>NW_013574111.1:4963-7809 GCF_000499745.2 Eimeria mitis | reverse complement strand
CAACATCACCTGTCAACATCATACTCTGCAAACGCAATCTCACACTCCGTGCCACCAACAGAATGCTCATCAACACGGCAAGATTGTTCGGCTCAAGCAGATGCTCTTCTGAGGTGATGCACCCTAGACAGTGCATGGTGCACACTGCATTTAACAGCTAAACACCGCACACGCAAACGCCCGCTGCTTCATACGAACTACGAACGAGGATTAAACATCTACGTGATGTTTCCCCAACACTGCTATGGCACGGGATGAATTCCGAGCAGTTCACCTTTCGTGGCTACGCCTATGTAGGGACGGCAAGGCGAGCGTGTGCCCGACAACACCCAATACCCGGCCGTCACGGTGCCCGCTTCTACCCTTTGTACATCATCAGACACAGCGCTACGCTGGTAATTAGGCAGGAAG
This sequence comes from Eimeria mitis, assembly GCF_000499745.2. Lineage (NCBI taxonomy): Eukaryota > Apicomplexa > Conoidasida > Eucoccidiorida > Eimeriidae > Eimeria > Eimeria mitis. The sequence continues at coordinate 7,398 of NW_013574111.1, read as the reverse complement.
CCTGCGCCCAGCCCCCTGTCAAATCTTTTTTGGAGCGCCCGCAACACGTCCTGCAGTTCCTCCTGCAGCTTTCTCGAATCATCAAAAGGGCGCGCGTATTTCTTTTTGAATTCAGTCGGGACCAGAAAATGCTGTGGAGGTGCAGGCCCTGTATCTGATACGCCAGAGATGCAGAAATTTGTTCATCAACACACTGCAAGGCTGAAGCGTACGCGACGGCGGAATCTACGCCTCATTCTATCGCTAGACCGGCAGTTTCAACATTGAAGGCTCTGCAGAACAAAACTCTGAAGCCCTGTTTGTTTACATCTGCCCTGCTCCCACAAAGGTGCAGACGCACGGTGGCAACCAGGGAATAGTGCACACACGAAAAAGGCCTCAAGCAACGAGCGTTGTGGCGACCGCGGCAGCCCCCGGCCCATGCTGCCGTAATTCTAAAGCCGAGCAGGGCCTCTGCACCCAACCAGCTACCTTTAATCGCATTTCCTACCCTTGCTGCCTAGCTAGCCGCGCAGATGATCTACACTCTGCCGCTGCCTTTTATTTAGTTGCCGTCGTGCGTCAACTCTCACCGCATATCCCTACTGCTGTTGTGCATGTTCAGTTTGATCGTCATGCTATGGGGCACGAGCGATTCACAGGGCATACTTCCAAGTTTATGCCACGGCAATGCACGGCCCGTTGAGAGCCGGCATCACCTATCACCTACATTGAATGTAGTGAATGATCGGTTCCATCCCATCATACTCACCAACACCAAGCTTAAGATCCTTAATGCTAGACTGCTGCTCTCACTGCATCCACACGTTTTGTTCGTTGCAATATAGCGAAACGATGAAGCCAATAAGCACAAGAATAATCATAGTCACAACATGTTTGGAAGCAGGCAGCTAGGCAACAAGAAAAATGCTGCAAACTCCAATACCGGCAACGGTGTTACGTTGCACATTTGCAGGGCTGTCACACACAAGCGGTCACTCCAAAGGACGACGCCCCGCGTCAATAACACCATTGCCAAACTGATATAGCAAGAGCACTGAGCCCATCCACAATGAAAACGCATGCCGCGCACACGACCACGCTGGTTTGCAGACGCCGGCAGGAAGATTCCCATACGCAACGCATCTAAAACGGGAAAAAAACATAACTTCTACCAACAAAGCCCGCATCCGTTTTTCCCCTCTCCGCTGGCCGGATCTTTGCAACATACTGGCTGCATGTTCGACGAGGCCGAAGAGCGTTCTCTGTAAAAGGCGCGCGTTGAATAGCAGGGCCGCTTCGCCACATGACAGGCTGTACCGTAACAAAAGAGTTTCTGGATACGCGTCCTGACACCCCAGATTGACGCACCCTGGACAGTTGCAGCCGCTGTCGCGAAGGAACGTTCAAGATTTTCGATGACAGCTAGAGCTGCAGACGTTGCACTAGCACATCGATGCCAAAGCCTTTCAAAGACTTGCCTCGACATAACGCACCAAACAGACGATGCCGCATTGAATCCAGCTACGACCATCAGTAGCACAGAAGAAATGAAACGGTATTCCTGGAAAGCACCGACACCTTCATGCTGTAAGAGGGTCCACGAACAGTCCGTTTCCGGATAGAATCCTGGACTCTGGGCGGGAACATGAAACGTTTGCGAATCCCATTTACAAAGACGAGACGGCGCCTCGCTGTCCGCTAGTTCAGCTCCAAATGTACATAACAAGGTGTTCGGGAGCAGCGTGCAACAGCACGGCAAGTACGGCAAACGCCATGACCAGCATAAAATTATAGGTACAAATCCATAGGCTATGCAGCACGTCCAAAATATGTCCAAAATATCCCAAGCATTCTCTACCAACAGGAGCGCCCCACCCCCCGTCGTTCGTTCCATTTTTGTTGAGGACTGCATCTCTGAGGCGCACCGGCTAAAGACAAGATCCAGGACCCAGGAGCGTTCCTTGCAAATGACACACGCTCAGCAGCGGAACCGCTCTGGCCCACCACACGACGCGCAGTAATCATCGAGTTTCTCGAGATAAATGCTGCGACCACCGAACCCAAGTTGGCCATGTGCAGCTGTGCGCACATCTGCTGATGAACTTGGGAAGTTGCGGAGACAGGTAGGGGCAAATATTACAAATGCCAGTAGCGCCTGCACTGACATTTCCTTACTTCCAGGCTGCTCACACGCACAGCTCCCCTCCATCGGAACACGTCACACGGCAAAACAACACAAATAGACACTTCACGCAAACGGATGATACATACGCAAACACGCTGGTTCGCCGAAGCCTGTACCTACACTCCCCTACACAACGTAGATGCCAAAACGTTTGCACCGACAGACCCGCCATCTTCCCTTCTCCCACGTCGATAACTGCATTCCTGCAACGCACTTGCTGCATGACCGACAAGGCCGAGTAACGTTCCCTCCAAAGGGTATGCGTTGA
>NW_013574111.1:4571-4863 GCF_000499745.2 Eimeria mitis | reverse complement strand
AAACGTTTGCACCGACAGACCCGCCATCTTCCCTTCTCCCACGTCGATAACTGCATTCCTGCAACGCACTGGCTGCATGGCCGACAAGGCCGAGTAATGTTCCCTCCAAAAGGTATGCGTTGAGTAGCGGAGACGCTCCAGCTCATCACAGGAAGGACCGTTGAATCAGAGCTCCTGGATGTAAGCACTCGCATCACCATAGCTACATGGGCCTTGCACAGCTGCCGATGCATCCACGAATGACCTTTGGGGAGCTCCAAACACAGCTAAGGCCACACTCCTCGCACAAGCG
>NW_013574111.1:4244-4471 GCF_000499745.2 Eimeria mitis | reverse complement strand
TGGGCCTTGCACAGCTGCCGATGCATCCACGAATGACCTTTGGGGAGCTCCAAACACAGCTAAGGCCACAATCCTCGCACAAGCACACACACGCAAAAAACAATCCGCCGCCACCCCTGCGAAACCCACAGCCATCCTCAAACTCTATCAAGGCTGTCAGCGATTCCGCGGAAATTCCGTTGCCAGACGGAATCCTTCGCTCTTGGCGCTTATCTCATGCCGCTCCT
>NW_013574111.1:3616-3932 GCF_000499745.2 Eimeria mitis | reverse complement strand
CAATACACATACTGATATATGTATATCGCTGTTCGCAACCTCCGCCCAAACGCACGATATACACTCAGGCGCGCTGGATCTGAACAACGTGTAGCTACAATCCCACACGCAACGCATTAGATATGCGAACCCCCCGAAGCCCGTTTTCTGACAGAACCCGCGCCCGCCCTCTCCTCGAGCCGATGACTACGGGGCTGCATCGCACCGGCTGCATCGTCGAGAAAGACCGAAGGACGTTCCCTGCACAAGATACACGTTCCCAAACAAAACCGCTCCGGCTCATCACACAAACCACCGTAAATCGGTGCTTCCGGAT
>NW_013574111.1:2503-3516 GCF_000499745.2 Eimeria mitis | reverse complement strand
GAATCAGAGCTCCTGGATGTAAGCACTCGCATCACCATAGCTACATGGGCCTTGCACAGCTGCCGATGCAACCACGAATGAACTTTGGGGAGCTCCGACCACAGCTAAGGCCACAATCCTCGCACAAGCACACACACGCAAAAAAGCATCCGCCGCCACCGCTGCCAAACCCAAATCTGTTCTCAAACTCTATCAAGGCTGTATGAGGTTCCGTGGACATTCCGTCGCCGGACGGAAGTCTTCACTCTCGGCGCTTGCCCGAGGACTATATGATTTCCAAATACACACACGAAACTGCACTTCGCTCCCAAAACCCTCAAGCCCAAACGCTCTTAAAACGTGTTCGCAAGCAGCCTGCAACGGCACGACAAGCACGAAAAACTCCATCAACCACAACGCTGCCGGGTCGCCTACTTGGCAGCCTTTCAAACGCAAACTGTGCCTCCAACAAAACACGCCCAATGGTAAAATAACGCCAATACACATACTGATATATGTATATCGCTGTTCGCAACCTCCGCCCAAACGCACGATATACACTCAGGCACGCTGGATCTGAACAACGTGTAGCTACAATCCCACACGCAACGCAGTAGATATGCGAACCCCCCCAAGCCCGTTTGCTGACAGAACCCGCGCCCGCCCTTTCCTCTAGCCGATGACTACGGGGCTGCATCGCACCGGCTGCATCGTCGACAAAGACCGAAGGACCTTCCCTGCACAAGATACACGTTCCCAAACAAAACCGCTCCGGCTCATCACACGACGCACCGTAAAGCGGTGCTTCCGGAAGAAGATGCCCAGATAGCCCCACCCTAACGAACTCTGCACTAGTGTAGATGTTCCTGCGAATGAGCACTGGAGATTGGCGACGACCACTAAAGTCGCAGCAGTTGCACAACCATACCCATGTCAAGAGCCATCCACCGGCGCCTCGTGCAAACGCACAACCATCCGCTAACTCTATCTGCGATTGGAGACGGTCCCTGAACATTTCGCCACCAGAGCGAATA
>NW_013574111.1:0-2403 GCF_000499745.2 Eimeria mitis | reverse complement strand
CGAACTCTGCACTAGTGTAGATGTTCCTGCGAATGAGCACTGGAGATTGGCGACGACCACTAAAGTCGCAACAGTTGCACAACCATACCCATGTCAAGAGCCATCCACCGCCTCCTCTTGCAAACGCACAACCATCCGCTAACTCTATCTGCGATTGGAGACGGTCCCTGAACATTCCGCCGCCAGAGCGAATCTTGGCACTCGCGTGGTACCTTTGCCATCCCCAACTACGGGCACGAAACTGCACTTCACTCACCACGAGCTCAAGACGACACATTCCCGTGCAAAACAGGCTGCAGCATGACAGCACGTGCAGCGACATCCGTGACCAAAATGCTGCCGCGTCGCTTGCCTGCCAGCCCTTCGCAGGCAAATTATGCCTCCAACAGAAGATTCCCCACAACAAATTATTACCAATCCCAAACACTCGCTACTGACAAAACCCCTGCTGGTCGTTTCCTGAACTCGACGACTGCATTCCTGCAACGCACTGGCTGCATGGCCGAAACGATCGCGTAACGTTCCACCCAAAAGGTATGCGTTGAGTAGCGGAGACGCTCCAGCTCATCACAAGAAGCACCGTTGAATCAGAGCTCCTGGATGTAAGCACCCGCACTAGCATAGCTAAATGGGCCTTGCACAGCTGCCGATGCATCCACGAATGAAAGTCGGGGAGCCCCGACGACAACTAAGGCCACACTCCTCGCACAAGCACACACACACAAAAGAGAATTCGCCGCAACCCCTGCCAAACGCACAGTCATCCTCAAACTCTATCACGGTTGTAAGAGGTTCCCCGGGCATTCCGTCGCCGGACGGGATTCTTCGCTCTTGGCGCTTACCCGAGGACTCTGCGATTTCTAAATACACGCACGAAACTGCACTGTGCTCCCAAAACCCTCAAGCCCAAACGCTCTTAATACGTGTTCACAAGCAGCCTGCAACGGCACGACAAGCACGAAAAACTCCATCAACCACAACGCTGCCGAGTCGCCTACGCGACAGCCTTTCATACGCAAACTGTGCCTCCAACAAAACGCGCCCAATGGTAAAATAACGCCAATACACATACCGATATATGCATATCGCTGTTCGCAACCTCCGCGCACGCGCACGGTACACACTCAGGCACGCTGGATCGCAACACGTTGTAGCTACTATCCCATACAGAACGCAGTAGATATATGAACCCTCCCAAGCCCGTTTGCTGACAGAACCCGCTCCCGTCCTTTCCTCTAGCCGATGACTACGGGTCTGCATCGCACCGGCTGCATCGGTGACAAAGGCAGGAGGACGTTCCCTGCAGAAGGTACACGTTCCGAAGCAAACCCGCCCCGGCTCATCACACGACGCACCGTAAAGCGGCGCGTCCGGATGAACATGCCCGGATAGCCCCAGCCGAACGAACTCTGCACTAGTGTAGACGCCCCGGCGGATGTGCGTGTGGAGTTTGCCTCGACAGCTGACGTTGCAGCCGTCCCAAAAGCACATTGATGCTCAAGCCATTCGAAGCCTTCGGTCGCACAACGTACCCAACACAGGGTGCTGCATCGCATGAGTATTAGACTCATGGCTAGCACAGACGGGATCCGCCTCTACCACTGACAAACGTACATTCATCATCCTTATGCTCTACCATGCTATATCTATCACTGTATCTATCCTTGGGCAAGAGGCTCTTCCATTCGTGCTCTCCTTATCGCCATCCGCGGCGCACCTACAAACATTCTTAAGGTAGATTGCGTCAGTAAGCGGTTCCAGAAGAACTCGTCTCACTTTTCCAAAATTGTTCACCACAACAGATGTGCCGTACCAAGTGCATTTGGCGCAATGCATAAACGTTAATTGTAGGGGGCGCCTCACCCTACGATCAGTATCTACTCGAGCGCTCCAGTGCCTGATGTGACTCACCTCCTCCTAGATAGCAACCGCATGCACAATGTTACACTTGCTCTGGAGACGCAGACACAGCAAGTTTACGCGGCAAGCTCACCACGCCAGTGCCCGCCTCCAGACTCCGCACATCATCAGTCGCAGCACTATGCTGGTAACGAGGCCACCGTCCTGCTCCTGGACCTTTGCTGCATCTTCTCTGGAGTGCTCGCAGCATCCCCTGCAGCGTTCTCAAGTCATCAAAAAGACAAGTGCATTTCCCTTTGAATTCAACAAAGAGGACCAGCTCTGGACGTGCAGCCCGTGAATGTGATATGCCGGCAATGCAACCATTCGTCCATCAGCATAGTACAATGGTGAAACGCGCGTGCCGGCGAAATTCACGCATCATCCTGGCAGTAAACAGACGCATTACACAGTAGAAAGTTTGCAATAGAAAGGCAGCGAACCCTATCTATATCTGCCCTGCTCGCACAAACGCACATACACACGCACACGCACACACACACA
>NW_013574110.1:996-3481 GCF_000499745.2 Eimeria mitis | reverse complement strand
CTGCAGCAGCTGCTGTATGTGAAGGTGTTCAGTTCGCAACAGCATCAAGTGCTTCACATGGCTGCACTTGCTGCAGCAGCTAAACTCAACAAAAAAGACAACAAAAACGACAAAGACAAAGCCTGCTGCTGCTGCACCTCCCTTTTAGCTGCTGGTAAATATGAAACCTAATTCGTTCTATTTCTCCACTAAATCAAACAAAAACAAGGAAGTCAGCTTCTGCAGGCAGTGCCACCATATGCTGCTCTATGCTGCTAGTCGGCTTCTGCTGCCAACCGTTAAGAGTTTAGGGTTTAGCGCTCTGTACACTGTTTCATTGAGACAAAAGCTGGTGAGTTTGTGCTGCCTCACAACGAGGCAATTCGTTACAACCTGATATCCCTTGGGGGCTACTTTCAAACCCCAGGAGGTTGCTGTTGCTGCTGTTGCTGCTGCTCTGCCTCCTGCTGCTGCTGCTGCTCTGCCTGAGGCTGCTGTTGCTGTCGCTGCTGCTGCCCAAATTTCCCTTCGATCCGCGGGACCCTACGATGTTCGCCCCGCACAAACGCAGGGGGCGGCAGCCGCGGCCTCAGCAGCAGCGGCACCTTCATGCGCGGAATGGCTCCCTCCTGCTGCTGCTGCTGCTTCCAGCGCCTTGGCACCACGCGAGGAGGAAAAAACGGCTCTCTCACCGAAGAAGGTGCCTGCTGCTGCAGCAGGAGCTGCTGCTGCCGTTGCTGCTGCGAGTGCTTACCTTGCTGCTCTGAAGCAGCAGCAGCAGAACAAGGTGGCGTCTCCTCTGTGACAGACCTCTCCTGATGGGCCTCTCCCCCAGCGACTTCCGGTCTACTTGCTGCTGCTGCTGCTGTAGCGGGAGTTTCTGTCTGAACAAACAGCGCCCTATTGATGGAGGCCGCCACATCCAAAGCCGGGAACGAGGGTTCGTCGATGAGCGCGTGCAGCGTCGCCCGATTGCCAGCAGCAGCAGTAGCAGCAGTAGCAGCAGCAGCAGCAGCAGCGGGGCCGCGGAAGCACTCGATGCCCTTCTCACCAGCACCAGGCACCCGGCTACCCGCAGGCAGCCGCACCGCCACAGCGGCTGCATGCTGGTGGGGTTGCTGAACACCACTTTGCCCCTGTTGCTCTGCAGCCACTGCGGGTTGCGCTTGTTGATGTTGCTGCTGCTGTGGGATAGGCCGTTGTTGGAGAGAAGAATCCAGATCGAAGCAGCTCGAGCTGCGCCTTGCTGAAGCAGAAGCAGAAACAGCAGAAGCAGCAGAAAAGAGGTGTTAAAGAGAAGCCGGGCATCGACGGCCTCAGCAGCAGCGCAGAGGCAGCAAGAGCAACACCGACACAATAGCAAGAGCAGCAACAACAGCAGCAGCAGTTAAGGGGATACGGTGTAAGTGCCCCCTTCTTGTTCCTGGGTTAATTCTATGCAGCAACTCACGCAGCTGTAGCCTCTCTTGATGATGAGGAGGAGACAGGCCGGAGACACGCTGTCCCCTCTCAGCCTTCAACGCCCCAGAAGCAGCAGCAGCAGTAGCAGAAGCAGTAAAAGGAATTGGATCTGGGCTGCTGCATTTGCGCAGCAATCGGCTTTGCAACCCGCGACCACCTGCTGCTGCTGCTGCTGGTGTGCGCTTTGCTGCATCGGCCATGTCTGCAGTAGCAGCAGATTCGCCCTCCTCATTTGCTGCAGCAGCGCTGGCAGCCGCAGCATCTGATCGTGTATTCTTGCTGCTGCCGTCCTTGCCGCTGCCTGCGCTGCTGCTGCTTTTGCTGTTGCTGTTGCTGCTGCTGCCGGTGTTGGCCAGCAGCACTGCATATCGCTTGGGGTGCTGCTGAATATCCCGGAGTGTTTGTTTGAACGTCAGGAGAATTGCAGCAAGCGTAGAGAAGGGAGAAGCATGCATGAGCCCACCCCATCCCTCTCCTGCTGCTGCTGCTGCTGCAGCAGCAGCAGCAGCACTCAGCCGCTGCGGCTCCTCACCATAGAAACGCGCAAGCTGCATCACCTTCTCTTTGCTTGCTGCATATCGCTGCCGGACCCGTTCAAACCCCAGCACTGTCTCCCCATGGAGGCGCCGCAGGCGTTCCAGTTCTTGAGTCCCCCACGGGCCCCCTTGGGGCCTCCCCTGCTGCTGAATCTGCTGCAGCAGGAACTGCGTCTCGCGTTGCAGCAGAGCAGCCGCAGCATCCAACGCTTCATCTGTTAGCCGAGCCGCCTTCTCCACCAGAGGCATCTCCTCAGGCAACCGCTCCAACTGCAAATCCGGCAGAGACGCCATCTGCAAGCAGCAGCAGCAGTAACCGTGCCAGTAACAGCAACAAGAGCAGCAGCAGCAAGACATCAGCAGCAAGCATCAACACAACGCGACAGAGACAGTAAGAGCCCCCCAAATTTGCTGCTGCTCAACAGCAAAAGCATTTTCCTGCTCCCAAAACCCGCACAACGAGAAGCCTGCAGCAGCTGCTGCAGCGATTGTAGCAGCAGCTGCTGCTG
>NW_013574110.1:771-896 GCF_000499745.2 Eimeria mitis | reverse complement strand
GGCAGAGACGCCATCTGCAAGCAGCAGCAGCAGTAACCGTGCCAGTAACAGCAACAAGAGCAGCAGCAGCGAGACATCAGCAGCAAGCATCAACACAACGCGACAGAGACAGTAAGAGCCCCCCG
>NW_013574110.1:421-671 GCF_000499745.2 Eimeria mitis | reverse complement strand
CTTCCGTTGCAGGGACAGCAGCAACGCTCGTTGGAGCAGCCGATGCAGGAGCCATCGCCGCCGCAGCTGCGGCTGCCTCCACGGCTTTCTCCGCAGCAAAAACTGTCTGTGTCAGCTACAGTATCAGCAGCGGTAGCAAAAGCAGCAAGTCCTCACCAGGTTAACGAGGATGTAGTGCAAGGAGCTGAGGCGGCTGTCGACAGTACTCCTGAATTCCATCAGCTTTAATAGAGAAGTCAGGGCGAAGCCA
>NW_013574110.1:0-200 GCF_000499745.2 Eimeria mitis | reverse complement strand
ATAACACCATCAATCACCAGCCCCGCAGGCACACACACAAGGCAGCAGCCACAAGACGGACGCAGCAAGCAAGAAACACACGCACAGCTTCACGGCCAGTAACAGCAGCAGCAACATCAGCAGCAGCAATAACAGGCGCAGTAGCAGCAAGAAAAACAAGCACAGCACGAGAAGCAGCAGCAACAACAGACTCAGAAGGA
>NW_013574109.1:3302-3842 GCF_000499745.2 Eimeria mitis | reverse complement strand
AAAGAAGAAGGAGACAGAAAGAGAAGAAAATAAAAACAAAGACAGACAAAAGCTGCCACCCACAAACAAATAAAAAAAATAAAAAAAAAATAAAAAAAAACAAAAACAACAAAAACAAACAAAAACAATAAAAAAGTAAAAGACAAATAAAACAAAGACAAGAAAAAAAACAAAAACAAAAAAAAAAAAAGAAAAAAGCAGATACAACACTGCAACCACCAGCAGCAAAAAATAAATGAATGAAATAAATAAATAAATAAAAATAAATAAATAAAATAAATAAATAAATAAAAATAAATAAATAAAATAAATAAATAAAATAAATAAATAAAATAAACAAATAAAAGGAGACAAGTAAGAGACAAAAGACAAACCAACTGGGCTGTGTATGGTGTCTCCTAGTTTATATGTTTCTGTATGAAGATATAAACATAAATAAATAAAATAAAAAAATAAAAAAAAAACATAAATAAATAAAACAAATAAATAAAATAAATAAATAAAATAAATAAATAAAAGGAGACAAGTAAGAGACAAAAA
>NW_013574109.1:2960-3202 GCF_000499745.2 Eimeria mitis | reverse complement strand
AAAGAAGAAGGAGACAGAAAGAGAAGAAAATAAAAACAAAGACAGACAAAAGCTGCCACCCACAAACAAACAAAAAAAATAAAAAAAAAATAAAAAAAAACAAAAACAACAAAAACAATAAAAACAATAAAAAACAATAAAAAAAGTAAAAGACAAATAAAACAAAAACAAGAAAAAAAACAAAAACAAAAAAAATAAAAAAAAACGAAAAAAGCAGATACAACACTGCAACCACCAGCAGC
>NW_013574109.1:2366-2848 GCF_000499745.2 Eimeria mitis | reverse complement strand
TCTCCTAGTTTATAAGTTTCTGTATGAAGATATAAACATAAATAAATAAAATAAAAAAATAAAATAAAAAGATAAAATAAATAAACAAAACAAATAAACAAAATAAAAATAAAATAAAAAACAAATAAATAAAAAGAGAGAAGTAAAAGACAAAAGACAAACCAACTGGGCTGTGTATGGTGTCTCCTAGTTTATAAGTTTCTGTATGAAGATATAAACATAAATAAATAAAATAAAAAAATAAAATAAAAAAGTAAAATAAATAAATAAAATAAATAAAATAAATAAATAAATAAATAAATAAAATAAATAAATAAGAGACAAAAGACAAACCAACTGGGCTGTGTATGGTGTCTCCTAGTTTATAAGTTTCTGTATGAAGATATAAACTGCCGCTGAGGCCTCCGCTGCAGTCTGTGGGTATACTGAGCCCGCGCCCCACAACAGCTCTCGGCAGTCTCCTGTCTTTGTCTTTGTCTTTG
>NW_013574109.1:1757-2266 GCF_000499745.2 Eimeria mitis | reverse complement strand
GCCCGCGCCCCACAACAGCTCTCGGCAGTCTCCTGTCTTTGTCTTTGTCTTTGTCTTCTTCTTCTTCTTCTTCCGCAGCAGCAGCAGCAGCAGGAGCAGCAGCAGCAGCAGCAGCAGCAGCAGCAGCAGGCCACTGAAGACTTTCACTGGGGTGTAGTATTCTCCCGTGCTGCGGCTGCAGCTGCTTTATTGTTGCTGCTAGTGGGTGGCTGAGGTGTACATGCAGCTCTGTCTCCCCCACACGGTTGCGGTGTATCTCCTCAGGAGACAGTGTCTCCTCTAGCTTTTTACAAACAAACAACAAACGCTCTTTGTCTATAAAAGGCAGCAACACCACCCACTGCCATTGATACCTGCAGCAGCAGCAGCAGCAGCAGCAGCAGCAGCAGCAGCAGCAGCAGCAGTGGGAGAAACGGCAGCAGCAGCAGAGAGAGAGAAAGAAGGAAAAAGAGAAAAATAAATACTGGAGCGTTCGTTTGTGGTGCGGGGTGGGGTGTTACTGCTGCTGC
>NW_013574109.1:1507-1657 GCF_000499745.2 Eimeria mitis | reverse complement strand
GCAGCAGCAGCAGCAGCAGCAGCAGCAGCAGCAGCAGTGGGAGAAACGGCAGCAGCAGCAGAGAGAGAGAGAGAGAAGGAAAAAGAGAAAAATAAATACTGGAGCGTTCGGCTGTGGTGTGGGGTGGGGTGCTGCTGCTGCTGCTGCTGA
>NW_013574109.1:980-1407 GCF_000499745.2 Eimeria mitis | reverse complement strand
ACAATTAGAGATAGACAGTTCTGCTGTTCTGCTGCTGCTGCTGTTGCTGCTGCTGCCGTTGGGGGCCCCCCAGGGGGCCTCTCAGGGCCCCCCGCAGGGTATAAGCTCTACCTAAATAGTTTTTGTTTTTATATAATAACTGATATATACAGCGACGGGGAGAACCCTCAAAAGATAAACCTGAAAAATATAAACCCTAAACCCTAAACCCTAAACCCTAAACCCTAAACCCTAAAACCCTAAACCCTAAACCCTAGGGAGCTGTTATAGAGGGTAAGAAAGAGGGAGAAGGGGGGAGTAAGAGAGAAGGAGGAGATAGAAAAAGAGACAGAAAGGAGACAGAAAGGAGACAAAAGAAGAGACAGAAGGAGAGAGAGAGACAGATAAAGGAGACAGATAAAGGAGACAGAAAGAAAGGAGACAGAGA
>NW_013574109.1:235-880 GCF_000499745.2 Eimeria mitis | reverse complement strand
CAGCAGCAGCAGCAGCAGCAGCAGCAACGGCAGCAGCAGCAGCAGCAACAATAGCAGCAGCAGAAGGAGAAACAAAAGCAACACCAGCAGCAACACAACAACCATCAGCACCAACAACTATAAAAATTTAATTAAAAAAATAAAAATAAATAAAAAAAATAAAAATAAAAAATACAAAAATAAAAAATAATGGGAGTAATTATATAGATAAATAAAATAAATATAATAAGGAAAAAAAGAAGAAATATAATAAAAAATATAAAAACAAAATACATGTAAATATAAACAAATAAAAAAATAAAGAAAATAATAAAGACAACCCTAATAAAAACAACAAACAACAACGACAAAAAAAATAAAATAAATGAAAAAAATAAAATAAATAAATTAAATAAAATAAAATAAAATAAAATAAATAAAATAAATAAAAGTAAATATCTTTCTCCGTTGGGGCCTTAATAAAAAAACAAAAATAAAGAAAACAAACAAAAACAAAAAAAAATAAAAAACTAAAACAAAGCAAAACAAACAAAACAAAATAAGATAAAAAAAGAGAAGATGAATAAAATAAACAAAATAAATAAAACAAAAAAAACAAAAAAAAAACAAAAAAAAAAAAAGTTTATTTACCTTTTTCCATTAGGA
>NW_013574109.1:0-135 GCF_000499745.2 Eimeria mitis | reverse complement strand
AAGTAAATATCTTTCTCCGTTGGGGCCTTAATAAAAAAACAAAAATAAAGAAAACAAACAAAAATTTTTTTAAAAAACTAAAACAAAGCAAAACAAACAAAACAAAATAAGATAAAAAAAGAGAAGATGAATAAA
>NW_013574108.1:3772-3933 GCF_000499745.2 Eimeria mitis | reverse complement strand
CCCTAAACCCTAAACCCTAAACCCCAAACCCTAAACCCCAAACCCTAAACCCTAAACCCTAAACCCTAGAAGAAAAGAAAGAAACCCTTGAACTTCATCTGGGGTTTAGGAGATGTCTTGGGGTTTGTTTGGTGGGCTCGGCGAGCCAAAAGCCACCAAAA
>NW_013574108.1:2886-3672 GCF_000499745.2 Eimeria mitis | reverse complement strand
CGTCCCCTTGGAAGAGGCAGTCCTCTTGTATCGCACAAACCCTAAACCCTAAACCCTAAACCCTAAACCCCAAACCCTAAACCCTAAACCCTAAACCCTAGAAGAAAAGAAAGAAACCCTTGAATTTCATCTGGGTTTTAGGAGATGTCTTGGGGTTTGTTTGGTGGGCTCGCCGAGCCAAAAGCCAACAAAGCCCTAAACCCTAAACCCTAAACCCTAAACCCTAAACCCTCGGGAACTGTCTGGCTTCTCTGCTGCGCTGCAGCAGCAGCGCCTGGTCTCTCTCTTCTCTGTTTGCTGCTGCTGCTGCTGCTTTTTTTATTTGTTTCTTATTCATTGATTCTATAAAAGGGTTTGCGCCCCCAAACGATCGCCTGCACACAAACCCTAAACCCTAAACCCTAAACCCTAAACCCTAAACCCTCAGAATGGCAGGCAGTCTAGCGTTGCACGCTGCAAAAGCCAAACCCTAAACCCTAAACCCTAAACCCTAAACCCTGAAATATATAACCCGATAGTACAAACCCTAAACCCTAAACCCTAAAAACTAACCTAAAGAGTAGGAGATCATATAGAGGTGGTGTTTCTGCTGTTTGTTGCTGCTGCTGCTGCTGCTGCTGCTGCTGCTGCTCGTATATTCTCTCTGCCTGCTCCCAGCCAGGAGCATGCCAGCCCTGTCTCTTTGCTGCTGCTGCTGCTGCTGCTGCTGCTGCTGCTGCTGCTGCTGCTGCTGGACGGCTCGTCTGCTGCGCAGACATAAACCGCAGCCGCCGAACGTTCTCCGAT
>NW_013574108.1:1570-2262 GCF_000499745.2 Eimeria mitis | reverse complement strand
CTGCTGCTGCTGCTGCTGTTGCTGCTGCTGCTGTTGCTGCTGCTGCTGTTGCTGCTGCTGCTGTTGCTGCAGCGCCGAAGCTCAGGCTGCTGTGTTGTGTGTCTGCTGCTGCTGCTGCAGCTGTTGCTGCTGCTGCTGCAGCTGTTGCTGCTGCTGCTGCTGCCAGCGAAAAGTAAAGACGTGTGTTGTCTTATATACCGTCCCTTTCTGCTGCTGTGCAGCAGCAGCAGCAGCAGCAACAGCAGCGCGAGCAGCAGCAGCAGCAGCAGCAGCAGCAGCAGCAAGTGTTGCTGTAGCAGTTGTCGTGTCTGCCAGTTTATATTGTTATATAAGCTAAAAGACAGCAACAAATAAATATAATATAAACCCTAAACCCTAAACCCTAAACCCTCAAGCCCCAAAACTCTCAGCAACACCAGCGCATGCAGAGACACTGCAGCAGCAGCAGCAGCAGCAGCAGCAGCAGCAGCAGCAGCAGCAGCAAATGCTCTGCTGCTCTGGGCGCTCCTGTTGTTGTTATTGCTGCAGCAGTAGCAACTATAATTGTTTATCTTTATTTATATTTATTTTTTATTTATTTTATTTTATTTATTATTTATATAAATAATAAATATAAATATAAACAAAAAAAAAACAAACACGCAAAAGAAGAAACACACATATAGGGGGCCCTCGAGCAGGGGGGCCCCATC
>NW_013574108.1:1026-1470 GCF_000499745.2 Eimeria mitis | reverse complement strand
TATATATATATATATATATATATATATATATATGTATACATGTGTATATTAACAAAAATAAAATAAAATAAAAGAACAGCACAAACAAATCATGCCTGCTGCTGCTGCTGCAGCAGAAGCAGCAGAAGCAGCAGCAGCAGTAGGATTCGTAGCAGCGGATGCAGCAGCAGCAGCAACAGCAGCAGCAGCATCAGCATCAGCAGCAACAGCAGCAGCAGTGTTAACGACAGCAACAGCAGCAGCAGCATCTACAGCAGCAGCGTTAACAGCAGCAGCAGCAGCAGCAGCAGCAGCAGCAGCAGCAGCAACGTTAACAGCAACAGCAGCAGCAGCAGCAGCAGCAGCAGCGTTAACAGCAACAGCAGCAGCAGCAGCAGCGTTAACAGCAGCAGCAGCAGCAGCAGCAGCAGCAGCAGCAGCAGTTTGCTGCTGCTTCAGCTGTTG
>NW_013574108.1:297-678 GCF_000499745.2 Eimeria mitis | reverse complement strand
GAGACAGAAAGAAAGATATAAAGAAAGAAAAAGGAGACAAAAAGGAGACAGAAAGAAAGAAAAGAAAAAAGGAAAAAAAAAGATATTAAAAGCAGAGAAAAAGGAGACAAAAAAGAATGAAAGAGGAGACAGAAAGGAGACAAAAAAAGAAACAAAAAGGAGACAAAAAGGAGACAAAAAAGAATAAAAGGGGAGACAGAAAGGAGACAAAAAGGAGACAAAAAGGAGACAAAAATAAAACAAAAAGGAGACAGAAGAGAGAAAGAAAGGAGACAAAAAGGAGACAGAAAGGAGACAAAAGGAGACAAAAAGAAAACAAAAAAAAGAAAAAACAAAAGACAGGGGGCGAGGGTTTAAGCAACAGGCTGAACACCCAAAAAG
>NW_013574108.1:0-197 GCF_000499745.2 Eimeria mitis | reverse complement strand
AAAAAGGAGACAAAAAGAAAGATATAAAGAGACAGAAACAAAAGGAGACAAAAATATATAAAGAAAGAAAGATAAAGGAGACAGAAAGAAAAAAAGAAAAAAAAAAGAAAAAAAAAGAAAAAAAAAGGAGACAGAAAGAAAGATATAAAGAAAGAAAAAGGAGACAAAAAGGAGACAGAAAGAAAGAAAAGAAAAAA
>NW_013574107.1:3199-3664 GCF_000499745.2 Eimeria mitis | reverse complement strand
TATATATATATATATATATATATATATATAGAATGAATAGTACGAGCATAGTATCTGTATGTATATATATTTATTTATTTATATTTACAATGAATAGTTTATAGATACTTCAAATTTATATAGATTAGGTGCGCATGCACGCATGCATGCATGCATGCATGCTTGCATGCATGCATGCATGCATGCATGCGCGTTATGTATTGTTTCCAAGGAAATCAACGCAAGGCGGCGGCTGGGTGCCGCCACTGCCACCGTGAGGGCAGGGGCAATAAACTAAGGATTTTGGGGGTTCTGCTGTTGGTGTTTAGGGTTTGTGTTGAGGGTTTAGGGTTTAGGGTTTAGGGTTTAGGGTTTATATTTTTAGGGTTTAGGGTTTGTCGATAAGGAGAGAACAAACCCTAAACCGGGTACCACGCAGATGCCATTTAAATGCAGCGTGTTAGGCGTTCTATAAAAGAGCTTGTG
>NW_013574107.1:2249-2794 GCF_000499745.2 Eimeria mitis | reverse complement strand
CCATTTAAATGCAGCGTGTTAGGCGTTCTATAAAAGAGCTTGTGACAGCAGCAGCAGCAGCAGCAGCAGCAGCAGCAGCAGCAGCTCCTGCTGCTGCTGCTGCTGCTGCTGCTGCTGCTGCTGCTGCTGCTGCTCTTACCTCCCCCAACCACGCGTGCTTCTGCTGCTGCTGTGCCTATCAAGACAAACGCACTACACTATAGCACCAGCTAGCACAGCAGCAGCAGCCGCTTCTCTCAGAAACTTTTCTGCGCGCCTGCTGCTCGCATGCATGCGTTGTGTGGGGCTGCATGCACTTTCGCATGCAACACCACTCGCTGCATGCATGCATGCACGCATGCATGCAGGGATACTACTACTACATACGCCGCGAACCCCAGCATGCGCATGCAGACAAACCTAACAGCAATCCCCGAAACACCCTTGAGCTGCCTTCATCTCCCACAGCCGCTGCTGCTGGTGCATGCATGCAGTTGGAGGAGCAGCGGAGCGGCAGCAGCTGCTGCTGCATGCGGCAGCTGCAGCTGCTGCATACAGCAGCAGCT
>NW_013574107.1:0-2149 GCF_000499745.2 Eimeria mitis | reverse complement strand
CCCACAGCCGCTGCTGCTGGTGCATGCATGCAGTTGGAGGAGCAGCGGAGCGGCAGCAGCTGCTGCTGCAGACCCTATAACCCATACACTGCACATCTCACGGGGGGTATTCATCAATGCCGCCAAACCATCAGACCTTCAGGCCTCCGTCGCTTCTTCTCAAGCCCGCATGTTCTTACATGCATGCACCTCTGCATGCATGCATGCATGCATGCATGCATGCATGCATGCATGCATGCATGCATGCGTTTCTATGCCCTATCGCGCTCAGCTTCGCCCGCACCAGACCTCCGCCGNCATGCATGCATGCGTTTCTATGCCCTATCGCGCTCAGCTTCGCCCGCACCAGACCTCCGCCGGCCTCCCGCTGCTGCTGCCATTGCTGCTGCTGCTGCTGCTGCTGTTGCTGCTGCTGCTGCTGCAGCTGCTGCTGCTGCTGCTGCTGCCGGGTGTTGCAGCAGTGCCCTGGTCTCCCCTGGGCATCACTGAGAGCGTAAGGGGCGCCTCTGGCAGCATGAGGACGTGAGGTAGGAGAGCTGCTGCTGCTGCTGCAGCAGCAGCAACAACTGCTGCTATTACTACTACTACTACTGCTGCTGCTGCTTCTGCTGCTGCCGCCGTTGGTCGGTGCGCACTGCGTTTCCTCTGCATGGCTGCTGCAGTCCCTGGCGCGACGAGAGAGCAGCCGGCCACCGCTGCTTCTGCTTCTGCTTCCGTTGCAGCAGCAGCAGCAGCAGCAGCAGCAGCAGCAGCAGCAGGTGAGGGCACGGGGAGTTTACTGATCCTGAGTTGCTGCTGTCTGCTGCTCTGTGCCGGCCTTCTGGCGTTGCGACTTTACCTCCTCCTCAACCTCCTCCTCCTCCTCCTCATCCTCTGCCTGTCCCAGCTTGCTGCGGAGACCTATAAAGAGGCTGACGAGCAGCAGCAGAGCAGCAACAGAAGCAAATTTTCCTTTTGCAAGTTGATTGCCGCCAGCAGCACCTGGACGCATACTCTTTTTTGTGGTGTATAGACGCTTCGTTGTTCTTGGTCTGTCCTCCTCTTTGCGTAGACTTGAATCCTCATTTACAAAATCATCATCATTTGCTTCTCCTTCTCCTTCTGCATCTGCTGCTGCTCCCGTGTCACCGTCCTCAGAGCCGTTGTCGTCAAGCTGCTGCTGCTGCTCCGATCCTGCTGCTGCTGCTGCTGCACCTGCTGCTTCCAGCTCCTCTTGCTGCTCTCCCACCATAACCGAGCCAGCCTCTGCTAGCTCTGCAGCAGCAGAGTAAACCACATGAATACTACTAATTGATGCAAATATAAAAACAAGAAAAAGAAAGAGAAAAAGAACCCCGCGTGAACGCTCCATCCTTGAGCGCAGGTTGCCAGGGGTGAGAGAGAGAGGGCGGGGGTGCAGCGGCGCAGCAGCAGAATGACGGGGAGCAGAAAAAATAAATAAAAAAGCCCCAATTACTCTTGAAGTTTAAACAAATACGCAAAAGAAAGAGAGGAAGGGTGGCGCCAAGCACCAGCAGAGCACCGCTG
Organism: Eimeria mitis; assembly: GCF_000499745.2. NCBI lineage: Eukaryota > Apicomplexa > Conoidasida > Eucoccidiorida > Eimeriidae > Eimeria > Eimeria mitis. The sequence goes on along the minus strand of NW_013574107.1, from coordinate 622 downwards.
CAGCAGCAGCCGCCACCAACAACCCCAGCACAGCAACCAAAATAAACAGAATAAACACAACTACAGCAGAAGAACAAACAAAAACTTCTTCTTATTTTCAAATTCATAATAAAGCACCACCAAGCAGCAACGAAACCCTATATGCTGAGCCCCTGCAGCAACCAACATAGTACCCCCACGCTGCCTCCCCTAGCTTTGCTGCTCCTTGTCGCTCCTGCATGCGTGTAGCTGCAGCTTCTGGTGGATCGTTGCCATTCTTTTTCTTTATAAACAAATTATATTTATTTAAAAACATAAATATTTATATATTTCCCTTTTTTCTCTCTGCTTTCTCTTATACGATGCCCTGAAACACTCGCTTTCCTCTAGCACCTCACCAGCAGCAAGCAGCCAGCTGCAGCAGTGAGCGCCGCTACCAAGAAGCAGCAGCGCGATCCTCCTCAATAAATAATTAAATAATATAATAAATAACAACTTTTACACTTTTTCTTACATTAAGCTCACATATTCGCTACAATTAGTGCAGCACCGCTGAACCGGTGGTTGCTGCTGTGCCCACTGCCACTGCAGCAGCAGCAGCAGCAGTAGCAGCAGCAGCAGCAGCAGCAGCAGCAGCAGCAGC
>NW_013574106.1:2104-3485 GCF_000499745.2 Eimeria mitis | reverse complement strand
GTTGCAAGCGCAGCGCAGCATAACCAGCCCGGATAGCTTCACCTGGTTTTGCTATGCGCCGCTGCAATTTGTACGTTATCGTGCAACAGATCAAGGCTGACTCTTTGACTTCTGAAGGTGTGCAGCGCCATGAGCAAGTGCATATTGGCGGTGCCGCGCTACACCCGCTGCCGATAACGAGTGGTACTGCTGCGTTTTTCGTATTTTTAGATATACAGCGTCGAATAAATCGGCATCTAGGGGCTGTATCGGCTTGGTAGCCGTTCTCGCCTTCGCCTGGAAGGAACGCTTTGATGCGTGTGCTTTGCTGTGGGTGGCAATGTTTGCGCAGTGTCTTCGCCATCTTGGCTGGTTGATGAAGTGGTCGTCATCCTTTCTTTGGGCACTGGAGACGCAGCAGAATACTATTTTCTAGCACTAGCTTTGCGCGAATAGGCACATATAACGGGGCAGCATGTATTAGACTTGAAGAGCGAGCTTTACGTTAAAGCCAACGCGTTTAGCCGCAGGTGTGCAATAATCTGAGTTCGGCGTCTGCCAGCAGTTTGCGTCATACTCTGTGTGAATACAGCGTAGCAGCCTCACGCAAGCTCAGTTGAGCAAGTCCAGGTGTGCAGAATGTTTAACGCAGTGTTTGTTTGAGGGAAGCCGTGGAGCTACATGTCAAGGCAACATGCCTTTTTCTGCGGAAACCTGCCTGCAGCAGCGTCAACGCTGTTAAATCAAGTCGCCGGTTCGAGGTTTCTTCTGCAGCAGGCGCACCTAGCAGANTCTGCAGCAGGCGCACCTAGCAGATCATGAAACTTCGACCAGTCTATAAACCTGCAAATATATCAAACTTATGCCTGCTTTACGGAAAGCAGGTCTGCACCTTTTTGCCGAGATTGGGTGTCAGACTGTCACGGGATGTTTGTAGACATTTTTCAGGAGACTTGCATGCAACTGCAGGCATCTTTGGCACTTTGGGGGGCCTGCGCGGCATGCGTGAAGCACTCCACATTTTCGAAGTGCACACGCCACGACATGTGCTTCATAGACGGATTCCGCCGCATGTTCCTGTTGTTGCGTGACCAAACGGTGCAGGGTATGCTGGGTACTCCTCGCACTAGCGTCGTAGATCATAGTACCGTCATGTCTGTTTTCAGTTTACCGCGCAACACAGCGTGTAAGTTGCGGTTGATGAGTCGGCTGTGATTGAGTGCTACGATACAGTGTCGCGCGTCCAGTGCATCAAAGTGCCGCATTTGCTAGAAGTAGCGCTTCACCCACTATTACACAGGGCAGGGGTCAGGCACGAGGAAACTAGCCCTACTCCACGCTGGCGGCCGCTGTGCGCGACTTGAAGACGACGCATTTCGATGCATCTTTGATCAGTTGTTGA
>NW_013574106.1:1072-1873 GCF_000499745.2 Eimeria mitis | reverse complement strand
TTTCTGCTGCATACGGAAGCTGACGGCTCTGACGCATGCTAGCACAGGGACAGCTTGCAGTAGATTTTGAATGCATGTTGTGTTGAGCAGATCTACTGTGGGAGTGTCTTACTTCGCTTACAGCTCGGCTCTGCAGAGTCTAGCTACCTGTGCAGTTGCGCGCGTTCGATCTGATGGCCTTGCTCGAATTAGCATCCCACTTTGATAGCCTCTGGAGTATTAGAAACGAGCACATTACCGGGTAAGATTGGCTCGGTGGCGGCATTGCGCCTGCAGAACGAGGCTGCATTTGTGTATTTGGACGAGGCTGTTGGTAGCCGTGGCAGCTTTATGCCATGTCACGTAGTAGAACCATCTTGTGGCTGGCATGTCGCGCCTGGGAGGATGGGCTTTTCCGCCCGTTGCCTTACCTTCAGCGTCGTGCACATGCGCACACTGGCTTGGTTGATTCCTTCGGTCGCGCATTGGACTGCATGGTGGAACACTGTGGTGGTTTTGAAAATATTAGGTGGCTGAGGCGTGCGTTAATGCTCCGTGCTGCTGACGGCATATCTCTGCGTCATGTGTGCCAACTCTAAGCGCTAGGTGCTAGCTCTGCGCCCACAATTTCATGCCAGCGGTCCGCTGAACAGGCGGGTGTTTGACCCCATGACAGAGAGCCCAGCTACGTGTAAAACTGAGGATATTGGGTTGGCTTTGTTGTCTGTGTTATTCGAGCGTCTCTTGCATTTCAGGAAACGCATGCGTGCATGCAGCTACAATGTTCAAAGGTGTTGGGGGAACCGCTTGATTTCCTGAACA
>NW_013574106.1:780-972 GCF_000499745.2 Eimeria mitis | reverse complement strand
ACCCCATGACAGAGAGCCCAGCTACGTGTAAAACTGAGGATATTGGGTTGGCTTTGTTGTCTGTGCTATTATAGCGTCTCTTGCATTTCAGGCGACGCATGCGTGCATGCAGCTACGATGTTCAAAGGTGTTGGGGGAACCGCTTGATTTCCTGAACGACATGAACAATCTTGCACCTTCCGAGCAACAGAA
>NW_013574106.1:0-680 GCF_000499745.2 Eimeria mitis | reverse complement strand
GGCACCTTCTGAGCAACAGACGGTGGGTGGACAGGCTCGCAAAGCCATATGCGTGGACGGTACGCCTCTGTTGTGTGTGTCTAGACATGCGGAGTGGTGCTTCAGTGTGGGGAATGCGTCAGGCTACTTTAAGCAGGACGGTCAGTTAGGGGCAGTTGTTGAATGCCTCTCGTGGACAATGGTCAGCAACGCGGAGGCGAGCAAGTGCATAAATTTTGGGCATCGTTTGTGATGAACTTGCGGGGGGTAGCATCGGCAACTACAGCGCGAATGCGAGACTGGTGCGGATGTATCTCGAGTGGCTAACGGTTGCCTCTTCGGTGGCTATCGAGGACTGTTCATGGACAGGATACATGCTCGATCTCAGGACGTGCGTCAGTTCTGTACAGTTGGAATAGGACTATGGTGGTCTGGCGCTGCGTAGTAGAGCTGCTTCTAAGCTGTGGGCCCACCGAGAATCCTTTTCACCAACTCCGCCGCGCTAGGTTTGTCATGCGCAATTTAGCCTTAGACGTATCGCTATGGCGTGCAGCTTTGTAGAAAACGTACTTTTTTGCGCACGAGCAAACAATATCGTTTGCCTTCTTGGTGGTAGTCAAGCTCTCTGTAAGCTTTAGAAAATTCATCTGCGGTTTAATCGAGGCGCATTTATGAAACCAAACAACTTATACAACTGCTGC
>NW_013574105.1:1711-2125 GCF_000499745.2 Eimeria mitis | reverse complement strand
ATTCCTGTTTATATATATATATATATATATATATATATATATATATATCTTGCTGCTGCTGCTGCCGCTGCTCCTGCTGTTGCTGCTGCTGCTGCTGCTGCTGCTGCTGCTGCTGCTGCTGCTGCAGGAAGCAGCGTCGCGGTCCCTTTTTAGATTTATCAGACCCCAATAACTTTATGCCGGTTGACGAAGCGAGAAGAGTCAAAGAAGAAAGAAAGAGACAAGAAAAACTGCTGCACCAGAAAGAGGTATGCAGCAGCAGTAGTAGTAGCAGCAGCAGCAGTATCTAGGTGGATTTGTTTATTTGTGTTTTGTTTTATTCTTTTGTTTCTCTTTTTTTTTTCTTTTTGTGTTTTTGTTTTTTCTTTCATTTGCACTAAGCTGTTTGTTTTTTTGTTTTTGCTTATGTATGTA
>NW_013574105.1:1333-1611 GCF_000499745.2 Eimeria mitis | reverse complement strand
TTATTTATTTATTTATTTATTTATATTTATTTATTTATTTATTTATTTATATTTATTTATTTATTTATTTGTTTATTTGTTTTTTGTTTTCAAGGGAAAACACCGAAAGAGCAAATCAGAGAAAAAGGTGCGTATACACCCTGGGGTGTATAGGCAGCTCTTGCTGCTTCTTTTTATCTCTTTTGTAGAAACTGTATATTTATTGTTTATTATTTATTTTATAATTATTTATTTATTATTATTTATTTATTTTCGGCTCATTTTATTACTGCTCCTGT
>NW_013574105.1:0-1233 GCF_000499745.2 Eimeria mitis | reverse complement strand
TTTATTATTATTTATTTATTTTCGGCTCATTTTATTACTGCTCCTGTTGCTGCTGCTGCTGCTGCTGCTGCTGCTGCTGCTGCTGCTGCTGTTGGGGTGTATGTACAGCGTAAGAAGGAAGCCAGCCACAGTTCTTCGCATGCACAGTCAAGGGCTGTACCTTCTGCCTTTCTAGCGGAAATTAACCAAAGACACAGCAGCAGCAGCAGCAGCAGCAGCAGCAGCAGCAGCAGCAGCAGCAGCAGAGGCTCCGCCGGAGACCTCTTCAACCCCCCGCACCTAGCAGACGCAGCCCTTCATGATGTGCCGCTGCAGCAGCAGCAGCAGCAGCAGCTGCAGCAGCAGCAGCATCCGTGGAGGCTGTGAGGAGCTGCTGCTGCTGCTGGTTTTATTTAGGCTACCTCCCTCCAGCTGCTGCAGCAGCAGCTGCTGCAGCAGCAGCTGCTGCAGCAGCAGCAGCAACAACAGCTGCTGCTGCAGCAGCAGCAGCAGCAACTGCTGCAGCAGTAGCAGCAATAGCTGCTGCAGTAGCAAGAGCTGTTGCTGCAGTGGCAGGAGCTGCAACAGAAGCAGCTGCAACAACAGCTGCAGCAGCAGCAGCAACAGCTGCAGCAGCAGCATCAATAGCTGCAGCAGCAGCAGCAACAGCTGCAGCAGCAGCAGCAATAGCTGCAGCAGCAGCAGCGACAGCTGCAACAGCAGCAGCTGCAGCTGCAGCTGTAGCAGCAGCAGCGACAGCTGCAACAACAAGAACAGCAGCAGCAGCAGCAGCTGCTGCTGCTGCTGCTGCTGCTGCTGCAGCAGGAGGGTTTTTATATGCTTTATGTGGAGCCTTATAGACAGCAACAGCTAGCAGCAGCAACAGCTAGCAGCAGCAACAGCTAGCAGCAGCAACAGCTAGCAGCAGCAACAGCTGTACATACACCCGAACTCCTTTTATATAAAAACAAATATTGTAGCTGCTTCTCGTTAATATTAAATAAATAAACAAAACAATTTGCTGCTGCAGTTCTGCTGCTGCTGCTGCTGCTGCTGCTCTTGCTGTTGCTTGGTACTGGTGCGCGACAGCAGCAGCAGCAGCAGCAGCAGTTGCTGCTGCTGCTGCAGCAGCAACAGATGCAGCAGGTGCTGCAGCAGGAGCTGCAGCAGCAGGTGCATCAGCTGCAGCAACAGGTGCATCGTCATCAGCAGCAGCAGCAGTTGCTGCTGCTGCTGCAGTTGCTGCTGCTGCTG
>NW_013574104.1:3007-3307 GCF_000499745.2 Eimeria mitis | reverse complement strand
CCCTACTTGCGAGGGCAAGTCGAAGGACTCCAGTTGCACATGAAAACGGGCGGCTGCTGCCGCTTCGCGCGAGCACCATTCTAAGAAGCTGTAGGATGCCTGTATAAAGCACGCACCTTCAGCTTGGTTGGGTAGGGAGTTGCCACTATGTCACTATGGAACTGAAGCGCCGCTGATGCTCAGGAAGTGCGCGGAGCAGTGACAGAGTTGCTGGGGAAACCGTAAAATTCACGTGGCAACGGAGCTGGCTGACTCTGTATATGGAGCTACCTCTTGCTAACGGGTGGCGCGGCTCGTCTC
>NW_013574104.1:1437-2974 GCF_000499745.2 Eimeria mitis | reverse complement strand
GTGCATTCAGCTCGTTCCAAGCCTCAGTGCAAACACCAAAAGTGACGCTGTCACTTCTATATGCCAGAACGATGTGCAACAGAGTCAGTGGCCGAAGGTGAAATGCTATTTCAGTGATCAGAACTGTTGTGGGACAGGTGGTGAGCTCAGCGTATGCTACATTACTCCCACTGCCCTGGCGTTTTGTCTATCCCCTCATTTCGGCCCCACTTAATCAAACATGATAAGATTTAGCGTGTAGTTTTGAATATAATTGTATGCTTTGCCGGTCTTTAAGAGAACACGCCAGGCGTCAGGAGGCCGCGGGCAGGGTTGTGCTTTTTTGTGCATTTCATTTTATCTGAAGCCGTGGCTTGTGTGAACTGTGTGTGGAGTGGGGTGGTTAGTCTGCGCGATCAAATATTTTGACAGGCTGTGAGTGGCTCTTTGCTAGTGGCAGCCATTGGCCATACGCAGCAGCTGTTGTTATGCATGATTCCGACTGTGTGCGAGCTTAAAATATAAGATGGATAGCTCGCCATGTGGATTTATCCTTCGACGTACCCGTGGATGGTAGCAAGAGAACTGGAGAGCGCTAAACACTTTTGGCATCCCGACTTTAAACAAGTTTAGCTTTCGTCGGTTTTATTCCTTGACTGGAAATGCAGGAGACCACACCTGCGGGGAGGGAAACAGGTGATAGACGCTAATACACGACGCGTTCTTCTCAGAAAAGCGAGGACTTCATCATTACGGTAGCTGTATCGTTGCTTGCTTGAAGCAATCGCGTTTATCCCCTCTCCAAAATATGCGAAAAGCAGAAGCTAGAGTATATATAAAGGTGTTTCTCACGGGCGTTGCCCACTCTGTTCTGCTAATGGACAAAGGAGTGAACCTTGTGGTGGTAGCTGTGGTAGGGCGATTCCCGGCACTTGGGGTATTATTTGAAAGCCAGCTCGTTTACTTTGCCTCAGAGAGTTCGTCTGTGATTTCGTTGAAGGGTTGAATGCTGCACACTCTTGCCAGTAATTGCACGGCGGCCGACGTTTCCTTGCTATTTTTGTTGTTCATTGGGCGTGGCAGCTCACTCATGGCTTTTAGGCAATTAGCTGTACTTACTGCGAAGATGAATGAATGATATGGATGCTCGTTCGCGTGGAAGAGTACATGCGAATGTCATGGTTGTTTCGCAGTCAGCTTTGCAACTTGTCGAGGGTCCCTGGTGCACGCGCACAGGTAGTATGTTTACCATCGTTGTGATCGTCCGCGAACCCCCTTTTGCACATGGTATACCTGATCACGCGAGGAGCGGCACATTGGGTCGGTTTTGGGCGGCAGCGAGGCGCCGGAGGAATCTATACACGCTGGATACAGGCATTGTAGGAGCTAGGCATGTGTACGCCTTTGCTAAATATATGTTGGTAAAGCGAGAGATATGTGGGCCACAGAAAGTGTGTATTTCGTTTCGACACCCGTGCCCATCACGCTGACACGAAATCCATTCTGAAGGCTATTCCAGGTGTATACATTCTTCAAACAATTGTATATTCTTGTTTGT
>NW_013574104.1:0-1328 GCF_000499745.2 Eimeria mitis | reverse complement strand
CGATGGCGTTGCATGAACGTCGCTAGTCAGCTGCAACGTGAATTTAGTTTGTGGGGTTAGACGACGTCAGATATAGCATGTTGCTTTGAACTGCCACGTTAACACCCAGAGCTTGGGCGAATGCATCGCGGATGAAGAATTAACTGCTCGGAAAGTTGCGCTCCCCGCACCGTCATCACGGACGGAGGCTGGATATATAGTTTCTTTATGAAGGCAGGCGGGTGACGACTTGCATTTCAGTAACAGTGCGTAGGATTTTCCACGGAGTGAATTGTGTGGGTTGGAAGAGTGTTTGTTGCTCTGGAAACAGGGCGTAAGCTCATACATCACACAGCATTCGGGCGGATTCGTTTACTTTTTCCTTTTTTCAAGTTTGGTCAGAACTTGCCTTTTGCGAAAAGGCACTTACGAGGTTCGCAAGTTAGACGGGTGATTTTGCAACGGATAGATGACCAGCCTGTTCAGCGCTTGAAAACGAGAGTCGGTTGCTTTTGCATACCGCACACAGCACGTACGCCCCACTCGCCGAAACCTTTAGCCTTTATCTCAGTAGCAATTAGGATGCACCGCTTCAAAGAATAGGCGCGGTATCAGGAAATAAGTCGTGTCCCGGTGCAGAAAGGGTGCACTCCGTACAGTCCTTGCACTTCAGTGGAGTTGCTGGATACAGCAACAAACACAGGAATAGAATTTTATTCGAGCAAGCACAGGAACATCTTGCATTGGTTGACTTTGGAGTATGGGACATATANGGAATAGAATTTTATTCGAGCAAGCACAGGAACATCTTGCATTGGTTGACTTTGGAGTATGGGACATATACAGCATCGGAACTTTGTCGTCGCCTCAGCGCGTGCGTCACTTGTGAAAGGCATTTGCGGAGCGCCGCTGCTCTCCGGCCTACCCTCCATCCGCTGCGTCGATCGTGGGCAGCGAGTAGAAACATCCGTACACCGCTTCTTCGCGGCGATGCTTCTTGCTCAGAAAGTCCGTTCTCAGCGATATTTCACTAAAAGTCTTGGAAGCCTGACGGCGGGGTAGTGAACTGATGAGCATTTGAGCCTGGCCACCACGGTTTATTGCTTTGACCTGTATGAGTCATGGATAAGAAGTGCTAGTCGGAAAAGGCAGCAAGCAGCTAGCTCCCCGCTGCTTAAGATGAACGCCGCAACTGCATGCAAAAAGGGGGTTGCGTCTCCAAACTGCGTCTCGCTGCGTTTCTGACGGCTTCCTAATTGGCTCAGGCAGTACGCAAAAGTCGTGTTCCTTAACCGTCTCTTTGCCAGCTACTGTATCTCAGAACACAGCCTCTCACAGAACAAGTTGCT
>NW_013574103.1:3246-3488 GCF_000499745.2 Eimeria mitis | reverse complement strand
TGAATACTCGAAGGCTTGCGGAAGGAAGTTCGGGTTCATGTAACGTAGGTCCTTTCTAACAGAAACAGGGCAACTATTTCACACAAATGTCCAGGCTAGGAGCGTACAGACGCTCGCCGAGTTGGTGTATACCTGACGGTTGGTGCGTAACCGAGATATTTGAAGGAAACGCACGAACATACTTATGACGAGGATATATGGTTACCGGAGAGTTTTCCCACTCCTGATCCCAATCCGCTACA
>NW_013574103.1:2611-3146 GCF_000499745.2 Eimeria mitis | reverse complement strand
GAGGATATATGGTTACCGGAGAGTTTTCCCACTCCTGATCCCAATCCGCTACAGGTGCCTACGAGACCCAGATGAAAGAGCGGATGTTTCCCTAACGGGAAATTGTGCCATCACCCTCAATGTTCAATGAGTTGTATTCGGCGGGTCCAACACAGTGTTATCCGATCGACTCATTTTGTGAATGTGCGGTGCTATTGCCGACGCATCCCGATGACCTCACGATGACGTGCTCGGAGCAGACTGCGCTGTATTGTGCGGCAGTACTCCAGAAGATGTCCATGCATTCGACAGCCAAGGGGTTTTTAGTTGTGCGCCCGGTGATATTTAACTTATTTCTCAGTTACCTGCACCTTGATTGCACCTATGCTACGCGAGAGGTAGGCTGCAGCAGCAATGTTAAGAGTTCCAGCGCACTCAGTACATTTACACTTGGATGCTTTAAGCATAAACTTTAGACCTTTCTGCAATTCAGAAGTTCACTCTTTGGAATGTGCTCTACGCATTGAAACAGACGGTTGGGATATTGGTAGTGATC
>NW_013574103.1:0-2511 GCF_000499745.2 Eimeria mitis | reverse complement strand
AGTTCCAGCGCACTCAGTACATTTACACTTGGATGCTTTAAGCATAAACTTTAGACCTTTCTGCAATTCAAAAGTTCACTCTTCGGAATGTGCTCTACGCATTGAAACAGACGGTTGGGGTATTGGTAGTGATATAGACGCCATGCCATCTTCTGAGCAGCCAACCTTCTCCGCGCAACGGGAGTATTTCTTCCAAGCATTCTGTTGCACATGGAACTCAAAGCCTCTTGAGCAAGGTAGGGCTTTCCCATAGACTCGCTGGGGATCCCAGATATCGTAGCACGTGGCCCATAAAGCAAGGGACAGTGAGTGACAGTTTTAGATGCACAGGGCAGCATGCATCAATTGACAAGTTCGTCTGAGCTAGCCAAACCGGCGAACCATACCCAGCAAATTTGCGAACTTTGATTGGGACTCTTCCAACAGGCGGAGCTCACGCACTCATATCCTTTGCTTCTGCTTTGCATGGATAGTTGGATTTCTGGGCTCGCATATCTGGATTTACAAGTGCATCCACCGTTGATGCGCACTTGCAAGACACACTTGACAGTTGGCCTCAGGTTTCTGAACGTTCACGCGCTCTTTAGAGGCTGCACGGGTCAATTTCCCGAGTCATTCTCTGAAACAGCAATGAAAGCTACATAGAAGGGAACAAAGTACGCATTTCTTTCCATTGTGTCACTAGATTGTGCTACACAGCGTTTGCCTGCTATTCGTTGAGACCTTCGAAGTGGACTCGTGATGCGATATATTGGGAGTGGGGGGGTAGCAGGAATGAATCATCAGCTCGCGGTCGTCGGGGATGGAACATGCTGACGATAGCATTGAAACAGAGAATTAGAATGGAAGGTGGTACACCATGATATACAGGGTTTTCCCAGGACGACATGCAGAATATGTGGCAGGTAAGGATCATCTGCATCAATCGGCTCCTTGCTAATAATGACAACACTTTGCATTTAGCTGCTGAGGTAAGGCCATTTGAGTGTGGCGGGACATTTGAGGAGTTATTCGTGGAACTATCATTCCTTTGGGTCATCCACACCCCAGCATGCGTGTTAGGCTTCGGTGCGGTTCCGACAAGTATCTCTGTAATCATTTATATTGGGCGGTATTACTTTAGTGGCATGCAATATGTACCTGTATAGCGGGATTGTTTCGCTGCAGCTGCACTAAGTATCTTTGAGTGACGTTAGCTTAGTTGTCGCAACAGTGCTCCTGTACTCGTAGCTCCTCGCCTTAAATATAGTTCCTATCTTCTGCATAATGCGTGCTTAATGTGAGAGACATTGATACCCAGTCTAAGCAGAAGTTTCCAGCTGGTTTGGGAGAATACCGCCCCAGTTGAGGACGGTGCCTCCAGAGTAGTCCAGCACTCCACCACCAAGGCGTATATTCTTTAGGAGCGTCTCTCCCACCAATCACAGAGTTGTCTTACCTCATGCCGTGTGAGCTGGATGAGTGGCCTCTCTGAAACTGTCATGTTAGTGTACGTTGCAGTGGTCCCTGTTGCCTAAATATCTATTAAACCGGTGCGCGCGTCTAACCATAGTCGTAGTGAGTGCATGAGCCTACCCGCTGTTAGGGACGCAATATGACGCTGTCAAAATGCGCGCATAGTCCCTTCCTGGAAATCACTTTAAATACCAGCTGGCTTCAACAGTTAGATGACGTCCTCACCTTGAGCTACACACCTCGACACTAACGGACAGTCGCTAAAGGGTGGCGTTATCTACTTGGATTTGCGGGGGGGAAGTGGAGAAGCGCGAAAGCTGTGTGGCATCATAGTGGGCAAAGCAGTCTGCCTCCTGCTGCTGTTTTACGATCTATCGAACAGCTACGTTTTTCATAATTATGCGCATGCGGGACGGAAAAGCAACAACTCGATGCATGAAGCTGCAAATTTCGTCGCGGCGCCACGCCTATACCGCTATGTTATGTTGTTATCTGTTTCCATTGTAGCAAATATGCGTTGTAGTATTACTGTGTCCACGCGATTATGAGTACTTCTACGTTTAAGCCTGTATGAGAGCAGCCAGACACGCATATGTGCGTGCGCACGGATTTATGATGTTGGAGCGCGAACGGCGAAGGATCATTTCCCTTCAACTGCGATTTCCTTGCGATTTTCCGCGGTGCGCTATTTTGGCTGGTGCGCTATTCAAGATGGAGGTTTATACGAATGATTTCATTGAATGGCCCACACAGTGAATACACAGGGCAGTATGTCGTAAAAGGCTGCAGCCAGGCAGCTGCATCGTTTTGCGGGTGGTCTTCGGTTTGCACTTGGTCTGCATGCCCTGGCTGAAATCGGCCGCGTCTGCTGTTATGAGTGTGTGTGCACTCTTTTGTGGGGGTGTCGGTGGCCTGCATGTGCGTGCAGTGTGGTACTGTAGTGTTTGCGAGCGCACGTTTACGGGTGCTGCGTGGGAAAGCCTTCTCTGGTGTAGCGTCCGAGAACATTTTGGGTCAGGAAGTATGCGCATGAACGCCATCCAAGGCTGCGCAGTT
>NW_013574102.1:3455-3848 GCF_000499745.2 Eimeria mitis | reverse complement strand
CACCGGCATCAGCCCCCCCAAACTCACCGACCTCTTCGCCCCGATCACCAGGTACATCTGCTGCTGCTGCAGCTGCAGCAGCAGCAGCAGCAGCAGCAGCAGCAGGAGTAGCAGCAGCAGCGGGAGCAGGAGCGGTAGAAAAGGGTGCTGCTGCTGCTGCTCTCGCAGTGCTATACTGCCACTGCTTCCACTGTTGCAGTGGCTGCTGCTGCTGCTGTTGCTGCTGCTGTTGCTGCTGCCATTGCTGCTGCTGCTGCTGCTGTTGCAGTTGCTGCTGTTGCTGCTGCTGCTGCCGTTGCTGCTGCTGCTTCCGGTGTGTATGCTTCTGCCATTGCTAGAGCAGCTGCTATTGCTGCTTGTCTGTACTCATTGCTGGTGTTCTCTTTGCTGCTA
>NW_013574102.1:3171-3355 GCF_000499745.2 Eimeria mitis | reverse complement strand
GCTGCTGCTGTTGCTGCTGCTGTTGCTGCCGCCATTGCTGCTGATGCTGCTGCTGCTGCTGTTGCAGTTGCTGCTGTTGCTGCTGCTGCTGCCGTTGCTGCTGCTGCTTCAGGTGTGTATGCTTCTGCCATTGCTAGAGCAGTTTCAATTGCTGCTTGTCTGCACTCATTGCTGTTGTTCTCTT
>NW_013574102.1:2661-3071 GCF_000499745.2 Eimeria mitis | reverse complement strand
CTGCTGCTGCTGCTGCTGCTGCTGCTGCTGCTGCTGCCGCTGCTGCTGCTGCTGCTGCAGAGAAGCGTTTGAGCAGCTGCTGGCATCTGAGGAGCAGCGGGAAGAAATCCCGAAAGAAGGAGACAAAATATTCTTCTTTAGGAAGGGGCATGCACAGCTCGTAGACACCATCAGACAGGTCAGGCTCTTGCTGCTGCTGCTGCTGCTGCTGCTGCTGCTGCTGCTGCTGCTGGTGATGCTGCTGGTGTTGTTGCTGCTGGTGATGCTGCTGGTGCTGGTGAGGCTGCTGCTGGTGATGCAGGTGTTGCTGCTGCTGGTGATGCTGCTGGTGTTGCTGCTGCTGCTGGTGCTGGTGATGCTGGTGCTGGTGATGCTGCTGCTGATGTTGCTGCTGTAGTGGGTGCTGGAGA
>NW_013574102.1:2206-2561 GCF_000499745.2 Eimeria mitis | reverse complement strand
CTGCTGTAGTGGGTGCTGGAGATGCTGCTGCTGCTGCTGAAGAGGAAAGCGGTGTTCACGTGGCGCAGCCTAGCTATTAGCAGCAACAGCAGCAGCAGCGGCAGCAGCAGCAGGAGCAGCAGCAGCAGTATGAGTACGGTGTGTTTGTGCTGCAGCAGCAGGCAGCAGGCTCCTGCAGCAGCTACGAGGGGAGCTGCTGCAGCCTGCATGCGCCTGAGTGTCTGGGTTGGGTGGAGGAGCTGCGTGTACACCGCGTGGAGTTTTTTGGTGGTTTTGAGGGTTTGCTGCTGCCAGCAGCAGAGGTGCATCCGCCTCTATCATCAGCAGCAGCAGCAGCAGCAGCAGCAGCTGCTGC
>NW_013574102.1:1399-2106 GCF_000499745.2 Eimeria mitis | reverse complement strand
CTGGGTTGGGTGGAGGAGCTGCGTGTACACCGCGTGGAGTTTTTTGGTGGTTTTGAGGGTTTGCTGCTGCTGCAGGGTCACCTGCTGCTGCTAGTGCTGCTGCTGCTGCTGCTGCGCTGCAGCACAACGCCCTGCAGGCAATGCCGGGGGGATGCGCGGAAGCAGCAGACTTTGGATTGCTTCCTTCTCTCTTTTCTTTCTCTCTAGAGGAGGACCCCGTTGTATTGGGGCTTGTGAAACAGCAGCAGCAGCAGCAGCAGCAGCAGCAGCAGCAGCAGCAGCAGCAGGGAGGAGGTGCTGCTGCTGCGGTTGGTACTGGAGAAACGGCGGCTGCTGCAGACACACCACAGGGGGCAGATGCAGCAGCAGCAGCAGCAGCAGCAGCAACAGCAGCAACTGCAGCAGCAACTCCACCAGCAGCATCTACTACACCTGGAGGGGCTTCAACTCCAGCTACCTGGCGCAGCAGCAGCAACAGCAGCAACAGCAGCAACAGCAGCAACAGCAGCAGCAGCAGCAGCAGCAGCAGCAGCAGCAGCAGGAGCCGTGCTGAGCTGCATGCACCTGAAGGCCTCGTCTCTGCTGCTTTCGAGGAATTTCTGCTGCAGGCGGATCCGCTGCGGCTGGCGGAGAAGAGCGGTGCTGCTGCTCAGGTGTATCTGCAGCAGCAGCTGCAGCTGCAGCAGCTGCTGCAGCAGCAGCAGCTG
>NW_013574102.1:0-220 GCF_000499745.2 Eimeria mitis | reverse complement strand
GCTGCTGAGCTGCAGCAGCAGCAGCAGCTGCAGCAGCTGCAGCAGCTTCCTCGTCAGCAGCAGCAAAGTGCTGCGGGCGCTGCAGGTTGGGTGGGCCCCGGGCATGCGTTTTCGCATGCAGCTGGGTTGCTGCTCGCCTGCTGCTGCTGCTGCTGCAGCAGCAGCAGCTGCTGCTGCTGCTGCTGTGCCTCTGCCAGCGGTGCCGCGAGGCCTGGGCTTT
>NW_013574101.1:17278-17818 GCF_000499745.2 Eimeria mitis | reverse complement strand
GCTGCGATCACGAGTTGTTCTCGTCAGGGAACAACTCGCGATCGCAGACATGCACGTACCTAGAAGCGTACGTGCACGTCTGCAAATCAATGGAGTTGCAGTACAGCAAGTTTTAAGAGTTTGTTTTGGCCTTGCAGTGGTCTTCGCTTTTATGTAGTGGACCAGAATGCTTTGGCATTACGGCGTGCATTTGCGTGGCATATCCTGGGAGGCATGTGCTTATTCTTTGCGTACATTTGCTAAGCTGTTTGCCGGGACGGGGTATGTCCAATTCATGGACGTCAAATATTTTCGAGCGCACTCGGAAGCTCACGGCAAAGCGCTCATAGCACCACACTGCAAAATGCAAGGGCGACGGGAGGCAAGCGGTCGGTCAGCATGCGCATGATGTTTCCTGCACGTCCTGAACACTTTTGACAGCCGTTAGGTTGTCAACAAGGTGCGAGTCGGCGTGAGCTGCCCGTACATCAGCCTGCAGCTTTTCGCAATTAGCATGACGCTTGTGGTTGGTCGAGTTGCGCTGGCCGAGCTCAGCTCCAG
>NW_013574101.1:16110-17178 GCF_000499745.2 Eimeria mitis | reverse complement strand
CAGCCGTTAGGTTGTCAACAAGGTGCGAGTCGGCGTGAGCTGCCCGTACATCAGCCTGCAGCTTTTCGCAGTTAGCATGACGCTTGTGGTTGGTCGAGTTGCGCTGGCTGAGCTCAGGTCCAGCTGCCAAAAGGCGTGTACGCACTATTTGGGGAGAGGATGAGGGATACGCATGTGTAGTTGTCGGATTAAGGAGTTTGCTTCCGTTCATGTACTTGCCCCGCTGTGGACATACCTCTTCTGGCGTTGCGATGCCACGACACTTTGCCCAGCAAGTACGGGATTAGAAAGAAGTTCATTTGTTTGGCGCGGGTGTGGGCTCGTTTACGTTGTATGCTTTCTGATGGGAGGCATGGATGTGCATGCGCATGCATGGAACGCTCTGGAGATGCAGTGTGAACCGGCATGTAAACCTGTTTTGCTTTAGCCGCGCTCTTGCTCTTTATCTACTGGGGTGTGGTGTTGCAGCGCTGGAAGGCGTTTGTGCGACAGTGCGCGCCATCACAGGCGACCTCACTAAACTAGGGACGCAACATAGCCGCAGCGAGAAAGGTGGTAGGGGAAATCGCTTATAGCACCCCACTGAAAAGTGCAAGGGCGACGGGAGGCAAGCGATCGGTCAGCATGCGCATGATGTTTCCTGCGTGTCCTGAACATTTTTGACAGCCGTTAGGTTGTCATCAAGGTGCGAGTCGGCGTGAGCTCCCCGTACATCAGCCTGCAGCTTTTCGCGGTTAGCATGACGCTTGTGGTTGGGGCAGTGTTTGTCGAGTGTGGCATGTCGCATGAGTGTGATGGGTAGAGGCGTTGAGTGGTGAAGAAGTGATTGAAACATTGAGCATGGGTAAGCGTTTCTACGGGGGTTGCCGGTTTGGGAGGGGCGAGAGCAGCGGAGCACCAGGGAAGGATGAGGATGCGACGGTTTTCAGGGATGGCGCATATGGGTATAGAAATCCATGGCTGATCTGGCCGACCTGCAAAGTACGGCTCTTCGGGGGCAGGCCAATTGCTTTTTTTTGCCCCACTTGTTGTATTTGATGGGAGGTTCCCAGGCGTTTGACGTTTGAC
>NW_013574101.1:15717-16010 GCF_000499745.2 Eimeria mitis | reverse complement strand
TGGGGCAGTGTTTGTTGAGTGTGGCATGTCGCATGAATGTGATGGGTAGAGGCGTTGAGTGGTGAAGAAGCGATTGAAACATTGAGCACGGGTAAGCGTTCCTACGGGGGTTGCTGGTTTGGAAGGGGCGAGAGCAGCGGCGCACCAGGGAAGGATGAGGATGCAACGGCTTTCAGGGATGGCGCATATGGGTATGGCCCTCCATGGCCGATCTGGCCGACCTGCAAAGTACGGCTCTTCGGGGGCAGGCCAATTGCTGTTACTGCATACGTTTTGCTTTTTTGTGCCCCACG
>NW_013574101.1:10686-15637 GCF_000499745.2 Eimeria mitis | reverse complement strand
CCGCTCGTGGAAGTGCCGAGGGGTCGCCGAGGAGTTGTGCAGTTTGTGTGCGCACGTCTACAACCGTGCAGTTCCGAACCCTGCTTTGGCGCTGCGATCACGAGTTGTTCTTGTCAGGGAGTATGCACATAGTTAGCAGCTGGAGTTGCAGAGATTCGAACCGTCCGGTGGCTAGAACATTGTGTGCCGAGCTTTGAGCATCCGGCCCAAATTCATTTATTCGACGCAGTTTATGCACTCGCTACGTTTCAGCCTGTATGAGAGCAGGCACGAATGTATATGTTTATTCCACGTATTTATGAAGTGGCGCTGTGAAACGAACTAGGATTGTGTTTCTGATTTAGCTGTGCTCTCTTTGGGATCTGGTGTGTCGGGGTCGTGCGTCTCTGCGACGCACGTTTGCGACAAAGAGCCCGCCGTCACAAGCAATCTCTCTGAATAGGCGAGGCAGTGCACCTGCAGCGCGTTGCTACAAAACCACTTGGGTGGGTATTCATGACCGTTGCTCAGAAAAACGCAGCGCCTTTTGTTGTCCACGGTGTAGCTACTGAGCATAACAAACGAACGTGCACCCCTTTGCGTTGGCGGGTGGTTCTCGTGTGGCGAGGTTAGTTTAGCCCTTCTTTTTTCGAAGTAGATGCCCTGTATGTATGTGCCGCTTGCGTTCTTTCGTGCATGCCATTTCACGGCAAATGTTCTGCAGCAGAGTCTCCACACTTATTATGGCCAACCGCGAGAGAATGAAGGGTGGTTCATTCATGTATATATATCTTTTCTCCTGGATGTTGGTCTTCCACCAAGAACCGATTGAAGAACGAACTTCATGCAGGCAGCTGCATTCATACGCAGTCAGCACTAGGCGTCTGTTTGGTTGGTTTGCCATGATTCGCACTAGTTCCTTCCGTCAAAAAGGGTATACGCAAACCTTTGCGCGCCGTGAACAATGTGAACATCGTGTGATTATGCAGCTCGCCTGTTCCCATCTATGGCTGCGGTGTGTCGTAGCCTTCCCCCACTTGGCCATCGCCCGCTGCCTCGCCCAGGGCATACGGCATATATATACCAAATTCTATTGCTTGGCACGTGTATGGGTAGGTTGGCCTTTCCGGCATTTCGGTGGCGCACATGAGTGTGCGCGTGCGTGCGTGCCGATTTATGGAGTTGCAGTGAGATAAGAAGTTGGAGCACGGTTTGCTTGAACCGCGCTTCCCTCTGGTATCTACTGCAGCCGGGCGTTTTGTCGCTCTTGAGTCTACCGGCGAAACAGAGTCTGGTATTGCAGACGATTTCACTAGGGCGGTAAGGGAATGTATGCACATCGCGATACAGAGTTTGACGTGCCAGCGTCTATGCGGTGATTTGTGTCAAACGTTTCGACGTACTGATTTAATATCAGTTGTGTATGATGGGAACTATTATCCGGCGATTGGCGACCGTGAAGGGCGGGCGGCGGGCGACGGCCCGGGACGGCGCCCCCAAGACGAATCGTGCCAGTACTTACTTGTGCAAAATACTGCGATGCCCGTTCACTGTGCAGGTGTTGAGTAACAGAAAGGAAATCAGGACCCGCATGGCATATACGCGATTTTCGTTTGGCGATAATAGTCAGGCTGTTTTGTGTTCGGAGTAGTTTGATGTGGGTAGTTAGGCTGTATTGGGTGTTCGATAGGGCAATTTGTGGATATGTCGGTAGTAATGTTCTTCCGTTCAAAGAAGAGAGGTTGAAGTGAGTGTTTCTTAACTCAGACGCGCATATAGTTCATGCCCCTACGTACAGAGGCAATGCGGCAGTCCCTTCTTGGGTTGCGACTGCGCTATGTTTGGCCCAGCAAGTATGCGCACAGTTTTGCCGACAGTTGGGAATATGCGCAGAGGTCAGCAGTGCGCAACGCAAGCAGCGGCTGTGAGGCTCGCTCAGGGCATGCGGCTTATCTGGGCGAGTATTCTAGGTGCATGCGATCGTGGCCGTAGTATTACGGCGGGTCATCTGTGCGTCCGGAAGCACGCGAGTTTCCAAAAGAAAGAAGTGCAGTGGCAGCGGTAAGATCATTTGCTTAGCAGACGCATATAAGTAAATGCGCGTTTCATGCGCTTCGGTTGCAGGGATGGATGTTTATGTGCATGCATGCACATTTATGTAGTTGCAGGTTGAGGCGATGTAGGAGCTCGTTTTGTTTTGACGGCTTTCTTCCTTGGTTAGGAGCGGGGGTGTTTCTGCGTTAGCGCATGCAACTGCGAGACGGAGTCGGATATTGCAAACGATTTCACCGAACGCGTGTGACAGCGGATCTGCAGCGGAGTACGCCGTTGGAGAAAGCAGCAACTGCGCGGTGATTTGTGCCAAGCATTTAGAAATATTGACTGCCAGCTGTTCGAAAAGCTGCATGGATATGCAAGACGCTATACACATATATATACTCATTCATACTAACAAACATGTAATGATACGCTGTGATTGCGAGAAGGACAAGCACCATGAGCGCCGAAAACAGTTGAGCAGTCTGCACTCGCGTAGAGAAACGGCGCGACAAACGCTTCTCTCGCGGATTCTTAAGGTGGGGAGGCTGAAAGAGCACTGCAATTTACGGCAAGTCTGGAACACGCGAAGTCAATACATCTTCTCGGCGCGTTTGTGGGTACTGTTCCGTTTTAGGATGTATGAGAGCATAAATGGATGTGCATGTGCATGCGTGCACATTTGCGTTGGAGTGCGAGAAGAAGTATGAGCTTATTTTATTGTGACTGTGATTGTATGTGGCACTCACTGGGGCGTGGTGTTTCGGCGCTGGAAAGGGGTGTTTCTGCGCTGCGAAGTGCGCTTGTCAGACAGATTTGTAGATTACAGACAATTTCAGCGAATTCATACGCCAGTACATGGAAGGTGCAATACCTAGTTGGGGACTGCAGCGCCTCCGCGGTGATTTTTGCTAACTGCTTAATGGTATTGTTTCACACTCCGCTTATGTATGATGGTCGTTGATCTGCTGGGTACGGCAGTAGTGAAGGGCGAGCCGGTGTCGACGGCTTGGCCAGCCCAAACCGTGTAAAAACGCATAGCGCCTGCACGAAAGGACGGGGCACCTGTAGCTCACTGTGTTACTGTTGCGCAATACAGAGTAGAGCGGCGCCCGTAACTTAGATAGGCTGTCTGGTTCGGCAAGGTCCTTCAAGCTATCCTTAGTTCGGAGTAGCTACAGTTTATGAAGATGTAACCGATGCGCGGTCGAGCTCATCATCCCACGTTTCTTTCTGCACCGACATAGGTAGCCAAAGCAAGCGGTAGACAGGCCTTCAGGCTTCACGGATGTGATATTTGCCGTACGGCTTGAACCTGCTCGATTCCACGCCCGCTTTGTGGCGAATGCCTTTCTTTCATTGCGATGGCTTGCTGCTTTGTCCAGACATCATACAGATGATAAGGACGCAGATTCAAGAAGAATGGAGGCACTCAACAATTAAGAGAATTCATGGCAAGTCTCCCACGGGCGAAGCACACTCAACCTCTCAGAGAGGGCATGGGTACTATTACGGTTCAACCTGTAGGTGCATGGATGCAGATATACGGAGCTAAAATGTGAGACGATGTAGGAGCTCGCCTTTCTTTATTGGTGCTCTTCGATAGTATTCACTGGGGCAGCGTATCTTGGCACTGCGTTACACAGTTTGCAAGACAGAGTCCGGCCCTGCAAACGATCTGCGTGAATTTGTGAGGGAGTACACGTGCAGCGAAATACTCGGGTACAGACAGCGGCGACTACAGGGTGACTTAGCAAACGCTCAGCTATAGTGGCATCCAGTGCAATTTTGTATGATTGTAGATGTGCTACGGAGAAGCAGACTCGCGCGGGGCGAGCTACGTTCGACGGCACTGCCTACACGAATGGTCTAAATACCAACTGCGCACGCGCAAGCGAACGGGGCACCTGGCTCTCACTGCGTAGCTATTGGGCGAGGCAAATGCAAGGGACGCCGACAGCGCAAACTGGTTTCACTGGTTCGGCGAGATCAGTGAGCCTACGTTATTCCTTAAGGAGGGGCAATTAGTGGATGGGGCATTGATTTTTGTTCACGCTCGGCATTTCACGTGCGGATACGACCGCAATGCGGCAAAACCTTTTATGGCGTGACGATCGCTCGGTGGTTTGCGCAGAATGTGCGCCCTTAAAAATGATGGCGTTTTTCGCGACAGTCGCGGACACGGTTACAGTCCAGGCATTGTGCGTGCGAACATGGCAGCCTGCTGGCATGCGTACAGACACGTGGAGTTGCGATGCAGGACGAAACGGGCGCCGGTTTTGCCCTAGCATCGCTCTTCCCTTGTATCGACTGCGACAGGATGTTTCGCTCTTTCTCTATGTGCCTGGAAGAAGGGTTTTTGAGAAAACGCACGGCATCACGGAACCCGTGGCGGAGCATGGGTTTAGCGCAATACAAAGAATACATGGTAACTTGTGTCGGCTGCTGACTCGTATAAAGGACCAGCTTGGTTGCCTGTGATGTTGCTTGTTCTGCGGATAACAAAATTAGCAAAGGGCGGGCGGCGGCCGACGGTTCGTGCAACTAGACCTGTGCAAATGTGCATCTCTGCTATGCGAAAGACCACAAAAGCCGTAGCTCACTGTGCAGCAATGGGGTAGCAGGAGAGAGAGCGAAAACCGTGGTACAAGCTGGTGCTGTTCGTCTGCCAAGATTCGTCAAGGTTGTCTGCATCTGGAAGAAGTACAATTTGTAAATGCATCGCATATTTTGGTTCGAGATCGGCATAGCACGGTAAAGTATCCACAGCACTTTAACATTGGAGGCAGTGGCAACGGGACACAGATCGCCCTCCTGGTTGCACGTGGCGTTTCGCGCAGGTGTTGAGCATTTTTGATTATCGTTTATTTTCCAAGAAGAAGAAGCAGTTCCAGTAGAACTCATTATGCATCCAGCTTCACCTTTTTGCATTTCG
>NW_013574101.1:7405-10586 GCF_000499745.2 Eimeria mitis | reverse complement strand
CTTGCACTTGTTTCGCGTACCCTTGTTGAAATCCGGTCCGTCTGCTGAAATGGGCGTGCACGGTATCTGGTGCAGACATAGGGAATGTGCATATGTGAGCACCGTGCGGTTTTGCAGCTTGTGAGCGCCCGCTTTCTGCTGCAGTGAGCTCACTCTTTCTCTGGCGTTGCGATCGATTTGTATTCTGGCCAGAAAGCGTGCTCATTTGATCGACCCATTGTTGCATGGTTGCGAAAGGTTAAGCAAAACGTCTTTAGCAAGGCTGAAGCACGCGACGAGAATGCATCATCCGTGGAGTTTTGTTTACTGTTACGTTTAAGCTGGTATAGCAGCGGGCACAAATAAGTATACGCATACGTGCAGCTCTATGCAGTCGCAGTGCGAAAAGACGTTGGAGCTTGTCTTTACTAGGCCGTGCTCAGTGCAGGTGTTTAGCGGGGAGGCGCGATTCAGCGTTGCTAGATGTGCTTGCGAGACATATTTTGGAATTACAAACGACCTACCTAAATTGATGAGGCAGTATATCTGCAGCGCAGTATGTGGGAGGTGAGAGGAGATCGTGGCGACCACCCGGTGGTTTCTGCCGAACAAACCACCGCGAATGTCTTGCTTTGAAGGGTGGTACTTCTTTAGCTGTATCTTGCGGAGAGGTAAAGGCTGCGCATGTGTGAGCATCCCGGCACGATTGACATTGTGTGCGCGTTCACGGCCGAGGTGGGCAAAGCTTTCTCTGGGGTCAGAATCGCGCACTGCCTTGTGCAGGGTGTATGCGCCGAGAAGGATCTTATAATATTGAAGATGGACGTGGATACGGTTTGATTTCATGCATGGTGATTTCCGCCATAGACGCGTACGTGCTTGTCTGCAAATCGATTGGGTTGCAGTGCAGGAAGTGGTAAGAGTTTGTTTTGGCTTAGCAGTGCTCTTGTTTTGCGTCTAGTGGAGCAGAATGCTTTGGCGTTGCGGCATGCACTTGCGCGAGAGGTCCTGGGAGGCCTGTGCTTATGCTTTGCGTACATTTGCTATGCTCTTTCTCTGGTCGGGATATGCACAATTCATGGACGTCATATATTTTCTAGCGCACTCGGCAGCTCCAGGCGAAGCGTTCATAGCCCTCCAGTGCACAATGCAAGGGCAACAGGAGGCAAGCGGTTGGGCAGCATGCGCATGGTGTTTCCTGCACGTCCTGAACAGCCGTTGGGCTGTCAACAAGGAGTGAGTCAGCATGAACCTTTCCTACATCCATGAGCAGCGTTTTGCAGTTAGTATGTTGCCTGTGGTTGGTCCAGTTGCGGTCATCGAGCTCAGCTTCGCCTGCCGACAGGAGCATGCGCTCTATTTGGAAAAAGGATGAGGTATACGCCTGTGTGGTTGTTGTGGGACTAAGGAGTTTTCATTCGTTCATGTATTTGCCCCGCTGTGGAGATGCCTCTCCTAGCGTTGCGAGGCCAGCGTGCTTTACCCAGCGTCTACGCGACTAGAAAGAAATTCATTTGCTTGACGCGAGTATGGGCTCGTTTATGGGGCGTGGTGGTTTAACGCTGCAAGGCGTTTGTGTGACCGCGGCCGCGATCAGACGCGGCCTCACTGAGCTGTCGAAGCAGGATAGGCGCAACGGGAAACGCGGTAGGAGACGGCCACGACTACGTGTGTTCCGCTATAAGTGAACTGGATTGCCGATCCGGGCTCCCATATGGGTAGTTTGTTTGCTGAAGGCAATCATACCTGAGGACAACTTCAGCCTAGGGTGCCTTGAAGAAAATTTATGGACAATATTCACCGCGTTTGCATTAAAAGCCCGGACCGCGCAAGTCGTTGTGGAGCGATCCTGTGGCGTGAGAGAAAGCGAAACCCGTTGTTCCGTCTGGTGCTCCTCAGGGGCTGCAGGTCCGCTGGCGGCCGTAAAGAAGAAGCCTAGGGTTTAAGGTCTACGGTTTAGGGCTTATGGTGAGGGTTTAGGGCTTAGGGTTCAGGATGAACGGGTTCGGGCTCGGCGAGGTTCGTCGAGCTGTCTTGTGCTCAGAGGAAGCGCATATTGTATGTGCCAGTGACTGGCGTGCGCTGTCGGCAAATAACGCCCAAAACTATCCCCAGCGCCCGAGTGTTGTAGTAACAGCAAACGGGATGCAGTCCCGTCGCTATCCTCCTACATTATGTTTGTAGCGCGTATTGAACACTTTCGATTCTTGTTGTTCATCCAATAATGCCCCTTGCTGCGATTTCCATTGTTTCACAGTGGGTACGAAGATCACGTTTGGCTTACTTGCCCTGGTTGAAATCAGCTCTCTCCGCCGAAAGGCGTACACGCTGTATTTGGCGGAGTGCTAGGTGCCCTGCAAGTATGCGCACCGTGGGCTTTGTACGGTTTGTGTGCTCGTTTTCATGCCTGCAGTATTGAGGAGCCTTTCCAGTATTGCGGTTGATTTCTGTTTTGGCGAGGTATCATGAACATGAGAAGGAGGCATAGCCGCGACGATCATGGATATGTCGCTGTTTCTCGGTTCGATTCCTGTTTAAACCGCTGTGCAAGGTATGTAGTGCCAATGGAGAAGTGGTCCACGTTCTGCAGGCGTGCGACGCCTGCAGAACGTGGACCACTTTTCCACGTCGGGTAGGCAGAGCGATTCCTTCAAGTTGGCCTCCTGGGAAGCAGCAGTTGTGAGACGATGCATCATGGAGGTTGTTGCACTGTGCAGTTGGCTTTCGTCATGCAAGCGTTTGGCGCCCCCGCAGGTAGGTTGCGCTGCTCCTCCAGATATGCATATATGTATACTGCTTTTGGGAACGCGGCTGCGAAACTCTTCTTTAAGGGGTGTACGGTGCATGCAGCATGGTGAGAGCGCCGATTGGCGCCGTGAAAGTATGCACGCCATATGCGCATTCCCGGAATTCTACATCGTCTTGGGGATAAAAACATTTTGTTGCGTATCTAATGATTGGATGGGCTTGCGTAGAGAGTACGCATAAGGTCGGGGCCGCGTTGCGAAATTGTGATGACGTCGCGAGCCAGGTTAGGTCGCATCGCGGCTAAAGCGCGAGAAGTAGAGCGGCTCTGGAGCGCGATATTGCACTCAGGTGTTGAAGCGTGCGGCGTTCAGCCTGAGTCGAACGCGAAAGCTGGAATGCTGTCGCGTGTTAAGAGGTGGAGGCACTAAGGTAGGAGCAGTTGAGACTGGTCGCC
>NW_013574101.1:6946-7305 GCF_000499745.2 Eimeria mitis | reverse complement strand
ACGGTGCATGCAGCATTTGGTGGGAGTGTCGATGGGTGCCGTGAACGTATGCAGGCCATATGCGCACTCCTGCAATTCTACATCGTTTTGGGGATTAAACCTTTTGTTGCGTATCTGTTGACTGGATTGGCTTGCGTAGAGAGTACGCATAAGGTCGGGGCCGCGTTGCAAAATTGTGGTGACGTCGTGAACCAGGTTAGTGTGCGTCGCGGCTGAAGCACGAGAAGTAGAGTGGTTTTGGAGCGCGATGTTGCACTCAGGTGTTGAAGCGTGCGGCGTTCAGCCTGAGTCGAACGCGAAAGCTGGAATGCTGTCGCGTGTTAAGAGGTGGAGGCACTAAGGTAGGAGCAGTTGAGGCA
>NW_013574101.1:6610-6846 GCF_000499745.2 Eimeria mitis | reverse complement strand
TGTATTTGTTTTCGCTGGGTGCCCCTGTTTTTGTGTTATTCGTGTGCAGGACAGACCACATGGCCATAGCGGCTGTAGTATTCGACGGGGCCAGTGTTTGTTGAGTGTGGCATATTGCAGGAGTATGATGGGTAGAGGCATTGAGTGGTGAAGAGGTGACTGATGCACTGAGTATGGGTCAACATTTCTATGGTGGTAGCCGGTTTGGCAGGGGCAAGAGCAGCGGAGCTCCAGGT
>NW_013574101.1:6335-6510 GCF_000499745.2 Eimeria mitis | reverse complement strand
GTGCAGGACAGACCACATGGCCATAGCTGCTGTAGTATCCGACGGGGCCAGTGTTTGTTGAGTGTGGCATATCGCAGGAGTATGATGGGTAGAGGCACTGAGTGGTGAAGAGGTGACTGATGCACTGAGTATGGGTCAACATTTCTATGGTGGTAGCCGGTTTGGCAGGAGCGAA
>NW_013574101.1:5988-6235 GCF_000499745.2 Eimeria mitis | reverse complement strand
CGCATATGGGTATGGACCTCGATGGCCGATCTGCAAAGTACGGCTCTTCGGGGGCAGGCCAATTGCTGTTACTGCGTACGTTTTGCTTTTTGTGCCCCACTTGTTGTATTTGATGAGAGGTTTCCAGACGCGTGACGTTTGATTTGTTTTTTTTTCAGCACAAGCTTGCATCACGGGTGTCCGCTCGTGGAAGTGCCGAGGGGTCGCCGAGGAGTCGTGCAGTTTGTGTGCGCACGTCTACGACCGT
>NW_013574101.1:5715-5888 GCF_000499745.2 Eimeria mitis | reverse complement strand
GCTCCAAGGAAGGATGAGGATGCGACGGTTTTCAGGGATGGCGCATATGGGTATGGACCTCGATGGCCGAACTGCAAAGTACGGCTCTTCGGGGGCAGGCCAATTGCTGTTGCCGCATACGTTTTGCTTTTTGTGCCCCACTTGTTGTATTTGATGGGAGGTTCCCAGACGCA
>NW_013574101.1:5113-5615 GCF_000499745.2 Eimeria mitis | reverse complement strand
GCAGTTCCGAACCCTGCTTTGGCGCTGCGATCACGAGTTGTTCTCGTCAGGGAACAACTCGCGATCGCAGGCATGCACGTACCTAGAAGCGTACGTGCACATCTGCAAATCAATGGAGTTGCAGTGCAGCAAGTTTCAAGAGTTTGTTTTGGCCTTGCAGTGGTCTTCGCTTTTATGTAGTGGACCAGAATGCTTTGGC
Organism: Eimeria mitis; assembly: GCF_000499745.2. Lineage (NCBI taxonomy): Eukaryota > Apicomplexa > Conoidasida > Eucoccidiorida > Eimeriidae > Eimeria > Eimeria mitis. Next base: position 5,416 of record NW_013574101.1, on the reverse strand, counting down.
ACTACGGCGTTCATTTGCGTGACATATCCTGGGAGGCATGTGCTTATTCTTTGCGTACAGTTGCTAAGCTGCTTGCCGGGACGGGGTATGTGCAATTCATGGACGTCATATATTTTCGAGCGCACTCGGCAGCTCACGGCAAAGCGCTCATAGCACCCCACTGCAAAATGCAAGGGCAGCGGGAGAATAGCGGTCGGTCAGCATGGGCATGATATTTCCGGCATGTCCTGAATATTTTTGACAGCCGTTGGGCTCTCAACAAGGTGTGAGTTGACATGAACCCCCCCTACATCCAGGTGCAGA
>NW_013574101.1:3976-4840 GCF_000499745.2 Eimeria mitis | reverse complement strand
TGATGGGAGGCATGGATGTGCATGCGCATGCATGGAACGCTCTGGAGATGCAGTGTGAACCGGCATGTAAGCCTGTTTTGCTTTAGCCGCGCTCTTGCTCGGCATCTACTGGGGCGTGGTGTTGCAGCGCTGGAAGGCGTTCGTGCGACAGCACGCGCCATCACAGGCGACCTCACTGAACTAGGGACGCAACATAGCCGCCGCGAGAAAGGTGGTAGGGGACATCGCTTATAGCACCCCACTGAAAAGTGCAAGGGCGACGGGAGGCAAGCGATCGGTCAGCATGCGCATGATGTTTCCTACGTGTCCTGAACATTTTTGACAGCCGTTAGGTTGTCATCAAGGTGCGAGTCGGCGTGCGCTCCCCGTACATCAGCCTGCAGCTTTTTGCGGTTAGCATAACGCTTATTGTTGGGGCAGTGTTTGTTGAGTGTGGTATGTCGCATGAGTGTGATGGGTAGAGGGGTTGAGTGGTGAAGAAGTGATTGAAACATTGAGCATGGGTAAGCGTTTTTACGGGGGTTGCCGGTTTGGAAGGGGCGAGAGCAGCGGAGCACCAGGGAAGGATGAGGATGCAACGGTTTTCAGGGATGGCGCATATGGGTATGGCCCTCCATGGCCGATCTGGCGACCTGCAAAGTACGGCTCTTCGGGGGCAGGCCAATTGCTGTTACTGCGTACGTTTTGCTTTTTTGTGCCCCACTTGTTGTATTTGATGAGCGTTTCCCAGACGTTTGACGTTTGACTTGTTTTTTTTTCAGCACAAGCTTGCATCACGGGTGGCCGCTCGTGGAAGTGCCGAGAGGTCGCCGAGGAGTCGTGCAGTTTGTGTGCGCACGTCTACGACCGCGCTGTTCCGAACCT
>NW_013574101.1:1030-3888 GCF_000499745.2 Eimeria mitis | reverse complement strand
GCTAGAACAGTGTGTGCCGAGCTTTGAGCATCCGGCCCAAATTCATTTGTTCGGCGCAGTTTATGCACTCGCTACGTTTCAGCCTCTATGAGAGCAGGCACGAATGTATATGTTTATTCCACGTATTTATGAAGTGGCGCTGTGAAACGAATTAGGATTTTGTTTCCAATTTAGCCGTGCTCTCTTTGGGATTTGGTGTGTCGGGGTCGTCCGTCTCTGCGACGCACGTTTGCGACAAAGAGCCCTCCGTCACAAGCAATCTCACTGAATCGGCGAGGCAGTGCACCTGCAGCGCGTTGCTACAAAACCACTTGGGTGGGTATTCATAACCGTTGCTCAGAAAAACGCAGCGCCTGCTGTTGTTCACGGTGTAGCTACTGAGCATAACAAACGAACGTGCACCCCTTTGCGTTGGCGGGTTGTTCTCGTGTGGCGAGGTTAGTTTAGCCTTTCTTTTTCCGGAGTAGGGGCCCTGTATGTATGTGCCGCTTGCGTTCTTTCGTGCATGCCATTTTACGGCAAATGTTCTGCAGCAGAGTCTCCACACTTATTATGGCTAACTGCGAGAGAATGAAGCGTGGTTCATTCATGTATATATCTCTTTTCTCCTGGACATTGGTCTTCCACCAAGAACCGATTGAAGAACGAACTTCATGCAGGCAACTGCGTTCTTACGCAGTCAGCACTAGGCGTCTGTTTGGTTGGTTTGCCATGATTTGGACTAGTTCCTTCCGTCAAAAAGGGTATACGCAAACCTTTGCGCTCTAGGGAAGCTGCATATGTGAACATCATGTGATTATGCAGGTCGCCTGTTCGCATCTATGGCTGCGGTGTGTCGTAGCCTTCCCCTACTTGGCCATCGCCCGCTGCCTCGCCCAGGGCATACGGCATATATATACCAAATTCTATTGCTTGGCACGTGTATGGGTAGGTTGGCCTTTCCGGCATTTCGGTGGCACACATGGGTGTGCGCGTGCGTGCGTGCCGATTTATGGAGTTGCATTGAGATAAGAAGTTGGAGCACGGTTTGCTTGAACCGCGCTTCCCTTTGGTATCTACTACAACCGGGCGTTTTGTCGCTCTTGAGTCTACCGGCGAAACAGAGTCTGGTATTGCAGACGATTTCACTAGAGCGGTGAGGGAATACATGCACATCGCGATACAGAGTTTGGCGTGCCAGCGTCTACGCGGTGATTTGTGTCAAACGTTTCGACGTACTGATGTACCGCCAGTTGTGTATGGTGGGGCCTCTTCTCCGGCGATTGGCAATCGTGAAGGGCGGGCGGCGGGCGACGGCGCGGGACGGCGCCCCCAAGACGAATCGTGCCAGCCCTTACTTGTGCAAAATACTGCGACGCCCGTTCACTGTGCAGGTGTTGAGTAACAGAAAGGAAAGCAGGACCCGCAGGGCATATACGCGATTCTTTTTTGGCGATAATAGTCAGGCTGTTTTGTGTTCGGAGTAGTTTGATGTGGGTAGTTAGGCTGTATTGGGTGTTCGATAGGGCAATTTGTGGACATGTCGGTAGTAATGTTCTTCCCTTTAAAGAAGAGAAGTTGAAGTGAGTGTTTCTTAACTCAGACGCGCATGCAGTTCATGCCCCTACGTACAGAGGCAATGCGGCAGTGCCTTCGTGGGTTGCGACTGTAAACCAGGTTAGTGTGCGTCGCGGCTGGAGAACGAGAAGCAGAGTGGTTTTGGAGCGCGATGTTGCACGTATGTGTTGAAGCAAACGACGTTTGGCCTGAGTCAAACGCGTACGCCGGAAAGTGTTGGCGTTTTTAGAGATGGAGGCACTTGGGTAGGGACAGTTGACACTGCTCGCTTTGGTGTAATCGTTTTGCCTGGGTGCCCCTGCTTTTGTGATATACGTGTGCATGACAGACCAATGCCTATAGCTTCCTGTAGTGTCCTACGGTGGCAGTGCTCGTTCACAGCGATATGTCGCATGAGTGTGGTGGGAAGCGGCGTTGAGGTGTGAAGAAGTTGTTGATGCGCTTATTATGGGCCAACGTGTCTATGGCGGTAGGTGGGTTACAAGGGACAAGAGCAACGGAGCTCCAGGGGAGGATGACGGTGCGACGGTGCACAGGGATGGTGTATTTGGTTAGGGCCATTCACGATCCATTTGCAAAGTACGGTTTTTCACGAAGATGCCCATTGCTGTTGCTGCGTACTTTGTGCTCTTTGTGCTCCACTTGTTGTAGTGTTTTCCAGACCCATGACGTCTTTCTTTTTCTCGTGCTGGCTAATTTAGAACAAACTAACATCGCGTATGTAGTTTCAAAAAACCTTAATGTTAGCCTGCACGTTCATGCATCAGGGCCTTTTGCTTCTGCAGAGAGTTAGTCTTCGCGCACCTAGAGGCACCGAGGGGTCGTGCAGTTTGTGTGCGCACATCTACTACCTTGCTGTTGCGAACCATGCTGTGGCGCTGCGACCGCGTGTTGTTCTTTTCAGGGAGTATCCACACACTTAGTAGCCAGAACTGCGGAAATACGAACCGTCCGGTAGATAGAACTGTCTGTGCTGAGCTTTGAGCATCCGGCCCAAATTCATCTATTCGGCGCAGCTATGCGCACGTTTATGTTTCAGCCTGTATGAGAGCACGAACGGACGCATATGTGCATTCCACATATTTATGAAGCTGCGTTGTGAAACGCAATGGGAGTTTGTTTCTGATTTAGCCGTGCTCAGCTTTTGATTTGGTGTGTCGGGGTTGTCCATCTCTACGACGGGCGTTTGTGAGACGGAGCCTGTCGCCACAAGCGACCTCGTTGACTGGGCGAGGCAGTGCACCTGCAGCGCGTTTATGCGAAACAAACTGCGTGAGTATTAGTGGCGGTTGCGCTGAAAT
>NW_013574101.1:0-924 GCF_000499745.2 Eimeria mitis | reverse complement strand
TGTCCAGAGTAGGTGCACTGTACGTATGTGCCGCTGGCATTCTTTCGTGCAAACTATTTCTCGGCAAGGGTTTTGCATCAAAGCTTCCACAATCATTAGGGCCGATCGCGAGAGAACGAAACTTGGTTCATGCGTGTATCTATATCATTTCTCTTGAATGTTGGTCTTACAACAAGAGGCGATTGAAAAAGGAACTTCATGCAGGCAACTGAACTCTTGTGCAGTCGGCATTAAGTTTGGACTTGGCTTGTTTGCCCGGCCCTGAACTAGGTCCTTCCGTCGAAAAGTGTGTATGCAGAAATTTGCGAGCTAGGGAAGCTGCATATGCGAACATCATGTGATTATGCAGTTTGTCTACACGTTGCGGCTTCGGTCTGTCGTAGCCGCCCGTCGCGTGGCCATCGCTCGCTGCCTCGCCCAGCGCGACGCATGGCATATATAGTAAACTAATTTGCTTGGCACGGGTATGGGTGAGTTGACGTTTCCGGCATTTGGGTAGCACGCATGGATGTGCGCGTGCATGCTTGCAGATTTATGAGTTGCAGCGCAAGAAGACGTGAGATATTCTTTTGGACCTCGCGGTTTCTTTGGTAGTTACTGCATCCGGGTGTTTTGTGGGGCTTACTTCTGTTTGCGAGGAGTCTGACATTGCAGGCGATTTCACTGCAGTGGTGAGGGCATGTATGCGAATTGCAACACGCGATTTTTCGCGACAGCGTGTACGTGGTGGTCTGTGTCAAACGGTTCGATGTACTGACGGCCAAACTGTTGTGGAAGATAGTAGCGGTTCTCCGGTGAGTGGAAGTCGTGAAGGGCGGGAGGCGGGCGACGGCGCAGTCAAGACGAAATTGTGTCAGTATTCACTTGCGCGAAAGAATTCGATGCCCGTTCATTGTGGAGCTGTTGAGTAACACAAGGGAAAGC
>NW_013574100.1:3308-3399 GCF_000499745.2 Eimeria mitis | reverse complement strand
ACCGGCCTTCCAGTTCATTTCATTCGAGTCTATCACGCATAAAGCCACAACAGCAACTCTCCCAACCGCCTGAGGCTCCCCGTTCTCTAAG
>NW_013574100.1:2946-3071 GCF_000499745.2 Eimeria mitis | reverse complement strand
CATGAACCGCCAGCAAGCGCAGCCAAATTCGAACCGGACAATCCCACTTCCCGCACTGGCCGCATGACCAGCGCACTTAAAACACTACTCGCACGCCAAGGAGTCAATGCTCAGCCTTCTCAACT
>NW_013574100.1:2433-2682 GCF_000499745.2 Eimeria mitis | reverse complement strand
GCTCGCCCATCTCCCAGGCTTTGCTCGGTTCAACGTCACCCAGCCAAGCTTGCGAAGTACGCACTTGCCGAACGGGCGGAATGCGCGGCAAAATTCAAATCGGGATATCCCACCTTCGCAACTCGCCGCATGGCCAACGCACTTAAAACTCTACTCGCACGCCAAGGAGTCAATGCTTAGCCGTCTCAACCGGCCTTGCAGTTCATTTCATTCGAGTCTACCACGCGTACAGCCTGAACAGCAACTCTT
>NW_013574100.1:1534-2199 GCF_000499745.2 Eimeria mitis | reverse complement strand
GCTCGGTTCAACGTCACCCAGCAAAGCTTGCGAAGTACGCACTTGCCGAACGGGCGGAATGCGCGGCAAAATTCAAATCGGGATATCCCACCCTCGCAACTCGCCGCATGACCAACGCACTTAAAACTCTACTCGCACGCCAAGGAGTCAATGCTTAGCCGTCTCAACCGGCCTTGCAGTTCATTTCATTCGAGTCTACCACGCGTACAGCCTGAACATCAACTCTTCCCACCGCCTGAGGTTCCCGGTTCTCTAGCCCCGACTGCAAAGCGACAATCACATCCTCAACGTGGCGACACCTTCCCATCCACATGCTGCACACGTCTGAGCATATTCCAATGCCTGCTGAACAGTGCAGCAGCCTTCCAGCTGCCGTGCAAACCTTCCGCATAGAGGACAACCAGCATCAGCGGCATTTCCTCATGCACCAAGCTCGCCCATCTCCCAGGCTTTGTTCGGTTCAACGTCACCCAGCAAAGCTTGCGAAGTACGCAATTGCCGAACGGCCGGAATGCGCGGCAAAATTCAAATCGGGATATGTCACCTTCGCAACTCGCCGCATGACCAACTAACCCTCCAGACTCTAGTCGAACGCAAACGTGTCAATGCTCAGCCCTCTCAACCGGCCTTCCAGTTCATTTCATTCGAGTCTATCACGCATAAAC
>NW_013574100.1:902-1255 GCF_000499745.2 Eimeria mitis | reverse complement strand
CATGAACCGCCAGCAAGCGCAGCCAAATTCGAACCGGACAATCCCACTTCCCGCACTGGCCGCATGACCAACGCACTTGAAACTCTACTCGCACGCCAAGGAGTCAATGATCAGCCTTCTCAACCGGCCTGGCAGTTCACTTCCTTCGAGTCGTTCACGCGTACAGCTTCAACAGCGACTCTCCCAACCGCCAGAGGTTCCCGGTTCTCTAGCTCCGACTGCAAAGCGACCATCACATCCTCAACGTGGCGACACCTTCCCATCCACATGCTGCACGCGTCTGAGCATATTCCAATGCCTGTTGAACAGTGCAGCAGCCTTACAGTTGCCGTGCAAACCTTCCGCATAGAGGA
>NW_013574100.1:474-802 GCF_000499745.2 Eimeria mitis | reverse complement strand
CTCAGCCTTCTCAACCGGCCTTGCAGTTCATTGCATTCGAGCATATCACGCGTACACCCTGAACGGCAACCCTACCAACCGCCAGAGGTTCCCGGTTCTCTAGCCCCGACTGCAAAGCGGCCATCACATCCTCAACGTGGCGACACCTTCCCATCCAGATGCTGCACACGTCTGAGCATATTCCAATGCCTGTCGAAGAGTGCAGCAGTCTTCCAGTTGCCGTGCAAACCTTCCCCATAGAGGACAACCAGCATCAGCCGCATTTCCCCATGCACCAAGCTCGCCCATCTCCCAGGCTTTGTTCAGTTCAACGTCATCCAGCAAAGCT
>NW_013574100.1:299-458 GCF_000499745.2 Eimeria mitis | reverse complement strand
CTTCGCAACTCGCCGCATGACCAACTAACTTCCAGACTCTAGTCGCACGCCAAAGTGTCAATGCTCAGCCTTTTCAACCGGCCTTGCAGTTCATTTCATTCTCGTCTATCACGCATAAGGCCACAACAGCAACTCTACCAACCGCCTGAGGTTTCCGGC
>NW_013574100.1:0-123 GCF_000499745.2 Eimeria mitis | reverse complement strand
CAGCCGCACCTCTCAATGCATGAAACTGCCCCACATCCCACCACTCGATCCATTTTTTTTTTTTTTTTTTGCCGAACTACACACTTCATGAACCGCCAGCAAGCGCAGCCAAATTCGAACCGG
>NW_013574099.1:1270-3310 GCF_000499745.2 Eimeria mitis | reverse complement strand
ATATATATATATATATATATATATATATATATATATATATATATATATATATATATTGATGTGTCTTCATGCATGTATTATACATAATATATGTTTATAAACTGTAAAACTCCTTTTTCTATTGCAGGCGGCTTCGTAGCCACGGTGGTACTTACAATGGTGTTGTTGCTGTTGGTTGTTGTTTCTTCTTTTCTGTCTTTATAGAATCCAGTCAACTCTCTTTTCTTTATAAATATATACACTCGTAGGGTTTAGGGTTTAGGGTTTAGGGTTTAGAGGACTAGCCAATCTCTAGGGTTTAGGGTTTAGGGTTTAGGGTTTAGGGTTTAGAGAGGCGTACAGTAGAGTAAACCCTCTTTTTAAAACTTTTTTTTTATCATTTCTAGGGTTTAGGGTTTGTTAGTTGTTTCTGTATACGCACGACAAACAACTCAGTGTTTAGGGTTTAGGGTTTAGGGTTTAGGGTTTAGGGTTTAGGGGTTGTAAAAGAAGCTTGAGAGGCAGCGGCAGCTGAAGAGTAAGGCCTTGGGGCTGCATGCATAGAGTGGAGGGGTTTGCTGCTGCTGCTGTGCTGCTGGAGTTGTATGCTGCTGCTGCTGCTGCTGTTGCTGCTGCTGCTGCTGCTGCTGCTGCTGCTGCAGCAGCAAGGGCCTCCGCCTCTTCAGTTATTTCGGTGGCCACGGCTTTTATTATGGAAGGGATGAATTGCTGCTGCGCAATATGCAGCAGCTGCAGCAGCAAAAGAAAAAAGAAATAGATAAAATAAAATAAGTAAAAATAAATAATAAATAAATAAATAAATAAATAATAAATTAATAATTATTTTTATTTATTTATTTATTTATTTAGTTGAGTGCTTGGGGGCCTCACCAACTCGTCCAGGGTGGTGTTCCAGTTTGTTGCTGCACAAGACTAAAGAAGAATAAATAAGTAAATAAAATAAATAAATAAAATAAATAAAATAAACAAAATAAAACAAATAAATAATGCAGAAGCAGAAAACATGAATATATTTTTGTTTGTTTTATTTTATTTTATTTATTTATTTTATTTATTTTTTTTATTTTATTTTTTTTCTTACTTGTGTATAACACTCGGGGTGTACAGACACCACAACTTTATGCAAAGCACAAAGCAGAGCCACGGCGTTATCCTCCCACTGTATATTCAAATCCACTCTCAATAAAGCTTTGCTTATTGCAGAAATACCTGAAATATAAATGCATGCATGCACCTGCATGCACTTGAATGCATGCATGCATGCATGCACTTGAATGCATGCATGCGCTTGCATGCACTTGAACGCATGCATGCATGCATATGCATGCATGCACTTGCATGCACTTGAATGCATGCATGCACTTGCATGCATTTGAATAGATGTATGCATTTACATGCATGCATATGAATACAAACATTTACATGCATTTGTATGCATGCAAGTATATGCACAACACACAAAAAAATAAATACATACATGCACATGCATGCATGCATGCACCTGCATGCATGCATGCACCTGCATGCATGCATGCATGCATGCAAGTGCATGCATGCAGATATATTTTGTTAGTGATTTATCTTACAAATGGATTTTTTAAGACAACGGAGACAATCGTGGGGCTCATCGAGAAGCAGCAAAAGAAAGTCCAACAAAGAACAACAAACAAACCACCCGTTTATGTTTGCTGCAATACAAATATATAAATTATAAATGCATGCATATGCATGCATATGCATGCACTTGCATGCATGCATTTGCATGCATGCATGCATGCATGCAGTTGGATGCGTGTAACGACTATATATGCATGCATGGAATAGTTATAGATGCATGCATATGCATATGCATGTATACATACATACATACATACATACAACAACAAATGCATGCATGCATTTGCATATATTTATAAGGAAGTATATACATACATATATACATATATATAGCACACCACATATATGTATAATATATATAGTATACATATATACAATATACAATATATATATATATATATATACATACATATACATATATAC
>NW_013574099.1:0-1222 GCF_000499745.2 Eimeria mitis | reverse complement strand
TATATATATATATATATATATATATATATATATATATATATATATATATATATATATATATAAATATACAGTATAATTACCGTATGTTTTCCAGGGCGGCTGCAGCTGCAGCAGAGCATCGGCAACCCGCCGCCATTCCTCTTCGATGAATTTTATCAACGCAGGGTGGCTGGGGAGGAGCTCTGCATGCAACAAATATAAAAACTTTTTCTTAGGGTTTAGGGTTTAGGGTTTAGGGTTTAGGGTTTAGGGTTTAGGGTTTAGGGTTTAGGGTTTAGAGTTTAGGGTTTAGGGTTTGGGGTTTAGAGTTTAGGGTTTGGGGTTTAGGGTTTAGAGTTTAGGGTTTAGGGTTTAGGGTTTAGATTTAGGGTTTAGGGTTTAGGGTTTAGGGTTTTAGGTATAGGGTTTAGGGTTTAGGTTTTAGGGTCTAGGGTTTTAGGGTTTAGGGTTTAGGGTTTAGGGTTTAGGGTTTAGGGTTTAGGGTTTAGGGTTTAGGGTTTAGGGCTTGGGTTTAGGGTTTAGGGTTTAGGGTTTAGGGTTTAGGGTTTAGGGTTTAGGTTTTAGGGTCTAGGGTTTTAGGGTTTAGGGTTTAGGGTTTAGGGTTTAGGGTTTAGGGTTTAGGGTTTAGGGTTTAGGGTTTAGGGCTTTTTTCAAGCAGAAGACGGCATACGAGATACATCGGTGACTGGAGTTCAGACGTGTGCTCTTCCGATCTTTTAGGGTTTAGGGTTTAGGGTTTAGGGTTTTAGGTATAGGGTTTAGGGTTTAGGTTTTAGGGTCTAGGGTTTTAGGGTTTAGGGTTTAGGGTTTAGGGTTTAGGGTTTAGGGTTTAGGGTTTAGGGTTTAGGGTTTAGGGCTTGGGTTTAGGGTTTAGGGTTTAGGGTTTAGGGTTTAGGGTTTAGGGTTTAGGGTTTAGGGTTTAGGGTTTACGGAAGATTTCTTTGAACTGTTGTTTAATAGCTGGCGGCAAGAGCCTTTCTTCTTCTTCTGTTTCTTCTTTTTCTTTTTCTGTTTCTTTTTCTTTTTCTTTTTTTTCTTTTTCTTTTTCTTTTTTTTCTTTTTCTTTTTCTTTTTCTTTTTTTTCTTTTTTTTGCATGCAGGGTTTGAAACAAAGCTCCATAACAAAAGAAACAAATCCACGCAACGCTAAACCCGCCAAAGGGCAATCGGGGTCACAGCGGAGAGCACAAAGGCCTGATGCATATATATATATATATATATA
>NW_013574098.1:2638-3311 GCF_000499745.2 Eimeria mitis | reverse complement strand
TGGCAGTGAATGCGAGGCGGGTGTCCCGAGGCAGCCGGGTCTTCTCCTTGACCTCTCAAGAGCCAGTATCCTGTCAGGCCCCCCCAAGCCTGTGCTGGAAGGCCACCCTGCGCAGAAAAGGTCTAGCATGCCATTTGAAAAGGCAGCATCCATTAAAGAACAGCTTGGACGCAACGACATATGGGCATTTTCCACTGACGGTATGGAAGCTGGCACGAGGCATCTTCAGATAACCGGTGTTGAATTTTTTACGACTTTTTTAGATCTAGAGGAGCTGGTGTTTCTAGTGACTGCATCGGCCATGCTTTCATGTGGAGTGCTGCGCCTGGAGTTACAGTACCCGAATCTTGAGCCTCCCTGTGGCTCTAATCACCTGCGATGGACAGGCATTTTCTCGTTTTCTGCTTTTTTCTCAGAGCACTTTGAAGATTGGTCCAAGGTCGTTTTGGCGCGAAGCATGTGGCGTGGGGCGAGCCCTCACACGTGTTGCATAAAGGTTTCCGTTTTAGGTCCTTGGCCTGCCGCTCAAAACCCCCTTCGGGTTCCTTTGATTCGTTTTGCAGCTAATGGGCAGTTCACACGGGCAGCTTTACCAGCTCCTCCCCCGCTGCTACTTCAGATTCGCCAGCTGCTGCAAGGAAGATGCCGGGCTATTGGAGGGGTTAAAGCCATA
>NW_013574098.1:0-2345 GCF_000499745.2 Eimeria mitis | reverse complement strand
TTGAAGTGTTTGGATACTGCAGTGGAACTTGGAAGGGCGTGCGCTGCTCGTGTTATTGGTCTTGGCTGTCAAGGATTTGGAGCTGAAACTGGTCGTGAAGCAGAGACAACAGTTACACAACTCATCATGCTGGTAAGCGCTACGTGCGAAAGGGCCGTTCTTGAATATCTCATCTTGAAAGGAGTGTTTCGAGACTGTCTATTCAGAGTGTTTGCGCATGGAAAGTAGGGTTGCTGCGGGGTGGTTCGTGCAGGATGTAAGCAGCGAAGATGCAGAGGCCGTGGTGTGCAAATGCTCCAGTGGCGGAGGCAGCTGGATGCTTAATGAAGAGCAGCAGCGAGTCATTATTGCGATTTCGAGATGGTTTGGCTACACTGATGGGCGTCGCCCATTTGGACCCCGAGATGAAGCGCAGCTTCATGAGAAGCAACATGGGGATGCAGAGGGATGCGAAAACCAAGTTAATCGTAGTGAAAATTCTCAGGAGCTGCAGCAGGGTGATTCCTCCATATTTTCCCAGGACAACAAGCACTCAGCCCTCCAGTCCAAGTCTCAGGCGACCCCGTCTGAAAAACAGGAAAAGGCTGGAGATCTCAACAGTTCCGCCGTAGCGGTACAGGGCAGTAACACGGGTGGCGCACCCGCGGTTTCGCCAGATGACGACGACATCGCGGACATATGTCTTTATGCAGATGATTTGGATGAACTTCAGCTGCCGGGAGAGGAATGTTCAGGGGTGGGCATTGCTAGTGCGGAAGACCGGCGCCCTGAGGAAAACTCTGGCTTTCGCCTGGACCAGCCTAGCGCGGTAGTGAAGGACCGCAACGTTCAGGACCCGCGTACAGCAACGCTCGCCTCTACTGCCCACGATTCACTGGCCGTTGGTAGTGAAGCCAAAACATGCACTCCTCTGCAGGATGAGAATTCTAAGGTTGGCGTCGCCGATGGTGAGAAGCAGTTCAAGGCCCAACCAGCTCAGCATCCTCCTAAGGAGACCGGCCCACCCGCCACGCTGGAGCCTCCTCCTGTTTCCGTTACTCTTGCTTCTTCGCTGGCGTCGACAGCAGTTAATATGCCTGCCTCGTCGGCTCCTGTTTTTCTAGTCCAGGGTGTCTTTGGCGCAGGCAAAACTACCATGCTGGCAGCCTCTTTAGCGACTCTTTGCAGGTATGGGCGATAGTCTACATATGCGCCATCATTGCTTAGCGGGGTGTATGGGTTCTGCATTCGTTTCTGCATTGCAATCCTTTTATGCGTGCTTCCGTTTGTATCGATGTGCGACTGTGTAGGCTCCTGGATCTAGCGAAGAGCCGCAGCCGTGTGCTGTTGGTGTGTGCAACCAATGCAGCAGTGGATGGCGTGTTGCTGCGGCTTCTGCGGCAGTATGAGTGTTGCGACTTTGCTCGCATTGGCCGCCTGTCAGAGATGCAGCCTGCTCTACTTCCGTATGCCATTTGCAGCAGTGCTGCACGCAATACAGCCGTGCACGAGTTCAAGGCCGTTTTGTCTGGCCTCCTCTCTGCGCCTGGTGCGCGCACGAACCTCGCAACTATGGCGAAGCAGCTCCTCCAAAGCATTGACAGCGGCTCCTTTCCTCCCTCGATGCAGGTTGGCCAGACACCGTACGACGCAGTATCTGCAGGATAGGATAGACGTGAAAGCGTGCTTTTGTAGGATTAGACATTTGTTGTTTCTGAAAAGCTGAGCACTGCAGGATGCCGTGTGGTTAGTCTGCTCCTCCAGCTGTTTCGCTGCTGCGTCGGTGTCTATCCTGCAGCAATGGAAGCGCCGGCGCATCTGGGCAACAACATGTAGCTCCTTTGCAAGCAGTGATCTGTTTTCTGATGGGGGGTTTAGAGGGGCTGCCTCAGAAGGAACAACAGCAAGCTTTTTTCCGTTTCTGCTGATGGACGAAGCATCTCAAGTTGCAGAGCCCTTGGCTGCGGCTGTCCTAACACGCGCTCATCCGCTGCGTTGCATCTTCCTTGGTGACACGCGGCAGTTGCCCCCGACAACGCGTCTTCGGGGCCCCGTATCAGCGACTGCATCCTCCCTCTTCTCCCGTCTTCTTCATCGTGCAGCGCTGCCTTCTGCGGCTAACGAAACGCAGAGTTGCTCGGCTCAAAATGTTGAAGAAGACGCATCCCAAACTTCTCAGAGCAGTGAGCTGCCGCGGGGGGGTCCGTTTTTCAGCGTGTTTCAAATGCGTCTGCAGTACCGCTGCCACCCCGACTTGGGGCGCTTGGCTGCGGAGTTGTTTTACGGGGCTTTCGTGGCTCACGGCGTGAGTGCAGCGCAGCGGCTACCGTTGCTGCCTGAGTGGAGAGGGGCGTTGTGCTTAGCAC
>NW_013574097.1:1582-3401 GCF_000499745.2 Eimeria mitis | reverse complement strand
AAATGCTACCACCACTGGCACTTTTTGTCGGTGTCAGTGCAGCAGTAGCTGCAGCAGCTGTTGCTGCTCTCTGAATAAAAGCACTTTCACGGCATTCGGCCGTCTAATGCAATATTCAAACCCCGCAGTGGGAGCAGAAGTCGGCACTCCGCTGCGCAAACTGTTGAGCGCTGCATCAAACGATGAAAGAGAAGTGGTCTTCGTTAGCCTTCGCTCTGTCACTTTATGGCGGATAATCCCAGTTGATAGCACGCTTGCAGATGCCTGCAGCAGAAGCAGTGAGCCCACTATGCTGATGCTTCTTTGTCGTTTCCTAAACAACGCACAGCGGTGCACTTTGGCTAGCGGCTTCCAGCGGATGAGTAAATGTCTTCATCCTGGCAGGTTTTGAGAGGTATATCGCGGTTTCTTGCTCTCCCACTTCCCCCTCTGTTTTCTCTCTGTTTTTCTTTTTAGGAGGACCACTTGGGGCAGAAGGCCTGCAACTTCAGTTTCAGCACGCCAAGCAGCCCAAACGGCTGCTAGCGGATCCTCTTGAAAATTACACAACTGCCTGCCTCACACGTCGAGCCAAGGGAAGCCCCCGCCTTCTACTGGTGGCCTCTGACCGCGTCAGCCAAAAGCACTTCACATTAAACTCAGCAGCTCATGGAAACACGAGGCCACTTGTATTCACTTCCTGAATGACAGACATGCCGGCCGGTCTTGCTTGGAACGGAACGGTTGTTTGAAATAGAAGGCAAGAGAAAAGTTTCCCCTTTTGCTGTTTGGGTTGGCTGCAGGGCTGGGTGTATGCCTACGACTTCGAGGCAAATGTATTCGTCTTTGAGCTCTTCCTGGGCGATTTCCCCATCAGTAAATTATCACTTGCCTCTGTTTGTTTCACAGAAATCAAATGAATGCACACGACTCAGCAGGGCTCCTGCACGCGCCATGTAGACCAGTAGAACGCTACAGTGAATCTGGTTGAGACCGTCCTCACAGAAACAGTTTCTTCTCACCTTACCCCCTTTTCGGAACCAAGCATTCGGCAGCTGAATAGAACGTGCACAGCAAATAAGCGGGTGCTGGAGTTGATATGGGTATTGATATACGTAATTCAACTTGGTATGGTATTTGTATGTATGTGCTGGCCTGCATCTTGCCTATGTGTTCCTCTGCGTGCAGCTGGATTTGTGCTGATAATGCTGCTAAATGATCTGTCTGGTAGTTGCATTGTATGCTTACAGGTTCAATCACGTGCGGCAAGGCGATGTACTTGGCCTACAGCACGGGATCGTTTGCTCGTCGAGCTACTGTGGATTTGATTCGAGTTTTGGAAATGTGGGTTAGCGCTTTCCAGTAGGGTTTTCAACAACTTACAGAGACCCTTCGAGTATCAGGTTTCAAGTTTCGTTGCAACATACTTATTCGTTGACAGTTAGCTGACTAGCGCACTATTTGTAAAAAAAGTGGAAACCGGCGGTATTAGGCATTAAAGATCAGGCCAGAGCTATAGCTTTTCAATTAGTCCTTATGGTCGAGCATAGACACCCCCAGACACTTACCCCTTCGTTGTACTCATAACAGCAGTAGCAAAGTAGAAGTAGGAATAGTTTAATTCCACTTACTCAGTGAATATAAGCAATGTGAAGCTCGCCGCAGGCAACAGGGCCTTGGCCCTCAGTCGGTGGACTTGCGCCAGCAGGCAACTCTGCAGCCCCTAGCATTAGATGCTCCTGTGAAGAGTTTACAGCTCGACGGGGAGGCTCAAGAGGTTTGTCTTTCCCTCGTCCTTTCATTTAGCTTTAAGTTTAAAGAAATAAAAGTGTGAAGGCTG
>NW_013574097.1:0-1482 GCF_000499745.2 Eimeria mitis | reverse complement strand
ACGGCTTGAAACACAGAGCTTGATACAGTATACGTATTCCATAAGATAAGCCCAAGAGAACTCAGGCGTAATGTTCTGCCTTCGCAGGGAATCGCCACGACTGCAGCAAATACCATTTGGTGGGTCGGGCGGTACTAGAAGCGAACAGGCGGCTGGATAGAAGAAGCAGAGACAAGATATTCAACAAGCCTAAGCTCTAATCCACAACCACTGTCTATAGCCTAAATAATCCTGATCAGGCCTCCTGGTAGTACGGGGGTGCGTTATATAACACACCCATTAATACTCTAGACCCCAATACCTAACGATACAGAATTTCGTCGCCGAATTTGCAGGTATCTTCACTGGGATCAGCGAACCCAAGTGCGCCTGCACTCGAGCCACAGCTGCCCCATCACTCAGCTGGCTGTTTCTCACCAGGCAAGTCGGCAACACTTGAACAAGAGAGTTTAAACCCTAATGCAATAACCCCTTCAAAAAAAGGTGATGCATTAGCACTTGTTCCTCTGAAGCCAAATACCTACATGAACGAGCTATGTCATCATAATCTGTAGATGAAGAAGTTTTACTTTGTTAGCTGATTTGAAACCAGCCAACAGACGTACAACTTAGCGTCTGAGGTGTGCTGATGTGTGCATTGGCCGGCAGGCGGCGATGGGGCCGACGGGCAGCGGTGGCTCGAAGAGCGGCCGCTCGCAACACTCATCGAGGGGAACAGAGAATAAAGGAGAAGGTGATTCTCCTATGATAGCTACAGCAGATTCTGGAGGTTCTTTAAGACTGTGGAGTCGGTGGCCTCTGCCGCAGCAACTGGCGGAATTCTCGTTGCCTCATCCTTGCACCGCTCTCGCCTTTCTCTGGCGTACACTGCTCTTGGGCTGCTTCAAAGACGGCTCGCTCCGCCTCTTCGATACAAATGCATTTCGCCTCGTCGGCCGCCTGCAGCTGGCAACCACCCAGGACCCCCCTGTCGCCATTGCTTGTCTTGGTGGTGAGGACGAAAGCAAGCGGTATAGTGTAGTGTGGCTTGGGCTCGAGTTGTGTTTTGAAATTAAGTGGATACGGTTCAGATATTTAAATAGATATGATCATATTACTACAACACACTATATAATAAAATAATAAATAATACATAATTCAACAATTAACCAAGCAAACAAAAAATACCCAAAAAAATAGATCAACAATCAACCAAATAAACAGGCAGTCAGTCAAGCAAACATATATGCTTGAAATAAGCATACCAACGAGAAGGAAACAAATGTGCAATATTATCATTAAACATATTTTCTTTGTCATATACACCTGTGCAGCAGGGCATCTGACAACTTGACTTATTCTATAGGCAGCAATATACACAGCAGGGATTCCTTTCATACATCTATGCGTAGTCGAAAGGATCTCTTGGGTGTTGCTGCGTTGCTGCAGATCGCCATGCATTGCTGGCGACTGCATCAGGGGAGCTTTTGTCTCTCGTCCTTG
>NW_013574096.1:1137-3311 GCF_000499745.2 Eimeria mitis | reverse complement strand
TATATATATATATATATATATATATATATATATATATATATGTATTATATTATATTTATTTTATTATTTCTTTATTTTATTTTATTTTTTTGTTTTATTTTATTTTGTTTTGTTTTCTTTATATAAAGATATCCATAAAGAAATGCACAAAAGTAGATATAAAATTAATAATAAAAATAAAAAATAAATAAAAAATAAAATAAATAATATAATATACAATAAACAAATACAAAGCAATCACCAGTAAACCCTAAACCCTAAACCCTAAACCCTAAACCACCAAAACTATCACTAGACCCCAAAACCCAAACCCTCAAAACTCTAAACCCCCCAAACCCTAAACCCTAAACCCTAAACCCTAACCTCCCCTCCTCTCCCCCGCATCAAGCATCACGACAACCATCCCCAAACCCTAAACCCTAAACCCTAAACCCTGTCCCCCCAAACAAAAGCAACCACCACCCACTCCCGTCCTCTGCACCTCCCCCTACAAACAAATAAGGGTTTAGGGTTTAGGGTTTAGGGTTTAGGGTTTAGCTTACGTGTGACGTGCTGCTCCGTCCCCCAGTAAGCATCGATAAAATATTCTGCTAGAAAAGCAACGATCCGATAAAGCCCCAAAAATACAAATATTACACGATACCTAAACACACACACATGCATGCATGCATGCATGCATGCAGAGATCCCGCTGCTGCTGCTGCTGCTGCTGCTGCTGTTGCTGCTGCTGCTGCTGCTGCTGCTGCTGTTGCTGCTGCTGCTGCTGGTGCAGCAGCAGAAGGTTTGGGTTGTTAGAAACACCAAACCCCTTCTTTATGATGCATGTGTAAAGGAATTAGGGTTTATAATTAGGGTTTAGGGTTTATATAATTAGGGTTTAGGGTTTATATAATCAGGGTTTAGGGTTAGGGTTTAGATGTAGGGGCTACGGTTAGATATAAGTTTTAGTTTGGGTTAGGGTTTAGGGTTTAGGGTTTACGGTTTATAATTAGGGTTTATAATTCCGGTGTATACATAGCTTCAATAACTAGGGTTAAGTGTTTATAATTAGGGTTTAGGGTTTATATAATTAGGGTTTAGGGTTTAGGAGTGTAAGATTTATGGTTCAGCACGGCACCAACGTAGGGTTTGTGGTCTATGAGTGTAGGGTTTAGGGTTTAGGGTTTGGTGGCTCCGAGTGTAGGGTTTAGGGTTTAGGGTTTAGGGTTTACCAGGGTACGAGTCTCTTAACAAAAGATATTACTGTCTAGGGTTTCCTGTTTACTGTCTAGGGTTTAGGGTTTAGGGTTTAGGGTTTAGTGTCTAGGGTTTAGGGTTTAGGGTTTACAGTCTAGGGTTTACGGTTTAGGGTTTACCAGGGTACGAGTCTCTTAACAAAAGATATTACTGTCTACTATTTACTGTCTACTGTTTACTGCCTAGGGTTTAGGGTTTAGGGTTTAGTGTTTAGGGTTTAGTGTCTAGGGTTTACAGTCTAGGGTTTAGGGTTTAGGGTCTAGGGTTTACCAGGGTACGAGCCCCTTAACAAAAGATATTACTGCTTAGGGTTTAGTGTCTAGGGTTTAGGGTTTAGGGTTTAGGGTTTAGGGTTTACAGTTTAGGGTTTAGGGTTTAGGGTTTACCAGGGTACGAGTCTCTTGACGAAAGATATTAGGGTTTAGGGTTTAGGGTTTAGGGTTTAGGGTTTACCAGGGTACGAGTCTCTTAACAAAAGATTTTTTTTGGTGTATTTGGTAATCTGCTTCTAACTGCATATCTTTGAACTTCAAAGAAAAACGGTTTATTAGGTGAGATACCTTCACCTGTATAAATAAAATAAAATAAAAAAAAAAAATATATATATATATATATATATATATATATATTGTGTTTTATTTTATATATTTTATATATTATGTATATTATGCAGTTTTATATATAATTGCATTTCTTTGAACTTCAAAGAAAAACGGTTTATCAGGTGAGATACCTTCACCTGTATAAATTAAAAAAAAAATATATATATTATATATATATATATTATTATTATTATATATATTTTATATTTTTTATATATTTTGTATATTTTATATTATATATATTATGCAGTTTTATATAGAAAAACGGTTTATCAGGTGAGATACCTTCACCTGTATAAATAAAAATATATATAACAAAACATAATATATATATAT
>NW_013574096.1:0-1081 GCF_000499745.2 Eimeria mitis | reverse complement strand
TATATATATATATATGTATATTATATATACAATATATATACTTCATATATATAATATATATTATATATATTCAATACATGTATATATATATATATATATATATAATACTGTTATAAATACAAAAGGTTTATCAGGTGAGACACCTCCACCTAAATAGTATAATAAACAAGTTTATATAATACATATATTATATAATACATTATAGTATAATTATTATATATATTATATAATATATATATATATATATATATATACACGGGCCCATATAAATAAATAAATAAAAAATAAAAAATAAAAAAGGAGACAGACGGGGTGTCTCCTCACCAGTTTGACGTGGTCTCTGTGTTTGTCTCCTTCAAAAGATATCACCGAAGAGTTAGAATCCATAGACACCTCGTCCTGCATGCATATATATATATATATAATATATATTATATATATTATATATTATATATATTATATATATTGTATATAATATATATATTATACAATGCTTATGTGTTTTTTATAGATGTAGATGTATGTGTATGGCAACCGGTGCGAGGGGAGGAGACAGAGAGAAAGGAGACAGAGAGAAAGGAGACAGACAAAAAGGAGACAGACAAAAGGAGACAGAGAAAAGGAGACAGATAAAAGGAGACAGTAGAAAGAGGAGACAGTAAAACAAATGGAGAAAGAAAAACAAAAGGAGACAGAAAAACAAAAGGAGACAGTAAAAAAAAAGGAGACAAAAAGGAGACAAAAAAAGAGAGAGAAAAAACGGAGAAAGAAGAAAAAAGAAAAAAGAAAAACAAAAGGAGACAGACAAAAAGGAGACAGAAAAAAAAGGAGACAGAAAAAAAAGGAGACAGAAAAAAAAGGAGACAAAAAAAAAAGGAGACAAAAAAAAGGAGACAGCGTGCACTGACCCCAGCTCCTCCTCCGCGGCCATGAGAGCCCCCCCCGTCTTTATCTATAAACAAACACACACACACTTTGTCTCTTTCTTCTCTCTTTATCCTCTTTGTAAATTATATATATATATATATATATATGTATATATATTTATATATATTTATATATATATATATATATATATATA
>NW_013574095.1:938-1184 GCF_000499745.2 Eimeria mitis | reverse complement strand
AGAGACTGTCTCCTCGCCAAGGCTCACCTCTTCTGCAAGGCTGGGGATGTTGTCAGCTGCTGCTGCTGCTGCTGCTCCTGCTGCTGCTGCTGCTGCTGATGGTGCTGTTGGTGGTGGTGGTGGTGCTGCTGCTGCTGCTGTTGGTGCTGCTGATGGTGCTGGTGGTGGTGGTGCTGCTGCTGCTGCTGTTGTTGCAGCTTGCTGCTGCTGCTGCTCCTACTGCTGCTGCTGCTCCTCCTCCCACTG
>NW_013574095.1:589-792 GCF_000499745.2 Eimeria mitis | reverse complement strand
TAACACTGACACTGCTGAGGATTGGCTTTGTATATAGAGACAAACAAATCGTAAAAAAAAACCTAGTCAAGGCAAAGGAGTTCGTTTTCTTTTATTTATTTATTTTTATTTTATTTTTATTTTGTTTTGTTTTATTTTGTTTTGTTTTATTTATTTTGTTTTGTTTTTGTTTTGTTGTTTTTGTTGTTTTTGTTGTTTTTTTC
>NW_013574095.1:0-303 GCF_000499745.2 Eimeria mitis | reverse complement strand
TGTTTTTGTTGCTGTCTTTGTTTTTATTTTTTTTGTTTTGTTGTTTTGTTTTTGTTGCTTTTGTTTTTTTTGTTTTCTATATGGAGACAAGAGTTGTTTTTATTTTATTTTTTTATTTTATTTTTTTATTTTATTTTATTTTATTATATAACATTATATATTTATTTTATTATATATTATTTTCTATTTATTTTACATTTATATTTATATTTATTTTTATTTCTTTTTGTTTACTTTTATTCTTCTTATTTATTATTTTTTTATTTTTTTTTATTTCTGCTGCTGCTGCTGCTGCTGCTGCTG